>NC_079504.1:4866693-5166693 GCF_030052815.1 Hevea brasiliensis | reverse complement strand
TGCTGGACGGCGGGCTTGTCCTGGAGCTCTTCTTGCAAGGCAAGTGATAGGACTAGCACTCGGTGCTTTGATTCAGGCCTTTGAATGGGGCAGGATTGGCAACGAGGAGATCAACATGACAGAAGGAACAGGACTTTCCATGCCCAAAGCTGAGCCCTTGGAGGTTCTGTGTAAACCTCGCCAAGCTATAACCAATCTCCTCTCGGCCTTGTAAAGTGTAATGAAGAAACTTCTACAGCATCCAAGGAAAATGGCATACTTGCTTAAGAAGAGTATTTGTTACCAATATATAGGTTTGTATCATAGTAAAAAAACTCCACTATGGACAATGGCCGATAAAAAACCATGGCTTAGACTGGATTAGAGTAGCAAGTCTTAGTTTTTGTCTTTAACTTTATAAATTTTAAAATGTGATTCTTGACGATAAAGTAAACGCAATCAGATGTACACATGCTGCTATTACGTAAGAAAAGCAGGATTAATTTATATTACATCTCATGCCATCTGAAGCAAAGTCTTCAGACACCGAAACTCCTGTGAAAACAATGTTACCTTTGTCTTTTTGAAGAAACAAGCTAAAACATACACAGGGAGCCCATAAATAAAAATAAAAAAGAGAAGAAAAAAAAAGTTTCAATAAATGTTCCCATTTTTAGTCACTTTGGCCGGGTGCAGTTAAGAAGTTCTCTTCGTCCAAGTTCTTTTTTAAGTTCCTGGTTCCTGGTGGCAAGCAGCCAGTGCTCTTTTCCATTGCAATAAAAAATTTCATCTGATTAAATTCTGATTCTATGGGATGATTCTGAGATTTTGAGTGCAAAAGCCTAAAGGAACCAAAATCAGTTATCCGGGCTTTAGGTGGTATTTATATTCCCACCAGTCATTTCTCTACTCAGGTAGCATCATAAATTCCATCTCCTATCGCTAATAATAACTGTTTTCTATCGACTAATTGATAAGATGTTCTATAAATTAATTCCTCATCTAAATTTGAGTTTTACAAAGTGGAAGTTTTTCTTAACTGCTTGCAGACACTTTGTCTTCCTTGAGAAAGAAGGAATTTCAGAATTTGGAAAATCTCTTTTTTGTTTGCATATCACTCTTTTGCAGTGCAGTAGCAGGGGCTAGAACAAAGACGTGCCCAGTGTTGTGATCCCAAGGTAAGGTGAATTGAATGTGTTATCAGCTAGTGGGTGCAAGTTTGCTATGCTTGCCATCGCCATGCTTTGATGTTATTGAAGTGTAATTTTTCAGATTTGGTTTTCTGTTTCTCTGAGACTCTATACTTGCTTTGTGATTCTTTTCAAGTTTCTGCTTTCCATTTCTCCTGTAAAACAGGAGGAAAATAAGTGAATAGAGGTAGCTCACTTATTGAACTTGGCAGTCTTAGTCCTAGTCCTCTTTGTGGTTGCAGCAAGGTTTACATTCTGAAAACTTGCAAACCCCAATAAACTCCCTCCCAGTCCACCAGCACATCCTATAATAGGTCACCTCCACTTGCTAAAGCAATCAGTTCACCAAACTCTACACGAGCTTTCTAGGAGGTAAGGTGGCATCTTATTTCTCCAATATGGAACTCCTAAAGTCCTAGTAATCTCCTCACTGTCCACAGTTGAGGAGTGCTTTTCTAGAAACTATCTAATATTTGCGAACCCCCCTAGCTCACTTGCTAGAAAGCATCCCAATTACAACTCTACAACAATGGGTTTCTCCTCCTACGATGACCTCTGGCCAGTAACGGAGGCAGGAATTACTTTGAGGGAGGTCTAATTAAAATATGTAATTTATAAAAATAACACACATGAAATAAACATAAATTGATAAGAGAATTTCTAATAAGAAGTTAATAAGATATTATAAGTAAATTACAATGGTTATCATTTATTTTTGATTAATTGAAATCTAATTAATCATAATAACTTTTTTGTCAATACTTACAAATATATATTTTTCAATGTAATTCATCAAATAATCATGTAATAATTTATCTCCTATTCTATTGTGAAGTAGATTTTCATGTAATTAATAAGATTGATAATCAATTTTACTTTGACAATTCAATTTTATAATTAACAACGTAAAAATATAAATTTAACATCAATTTTATTTTGTATATTAAAATGTAAATCTAAGGAATATATAGTTAATCTCCTATCACACGCTCTGGTGCACAAGTATAGACTTTATTTTTTTTCTTAAAAAAAGAGACTTTGTTTTCATAATTATACTTTTGTTTGATTATAATTATGACATATGTTGTACTTTTCTCCTGATTAAAAAAAATATAATTAAGGATGCAATTATAATGATAAGCAGTCAAGAACCTTATTCCTCTAAAAGGATAAAAACTTTTGTTTTCTCCTTATAGATGATTAGAGACAAAAATAAACAAAAAATAAAATAATCTATGATTACCTCTAGGCCAGAAAATGGGTTGTTTAGTCCACTAACCATATATTAGTAGTGTAAAATAATAAGTATTAGTTTATCAAAGTCTAGGACAAAAAAAAAAGTGATACTTCCATCTTAATTTAGTAAAATTACTAATATACCCCTAAAAAATTCAGAAATTCCAGGGGGGCCAGTGCCCCCCTTGGCCCTAATGTGGCTCCGCCTATGCCTCTGGCACAATCTCAGGCACCTCACAACTATAGAGCTCTACTTGACTAGCTTACTGCAATGTTCTCTGGTATTAGAACAAAAGAAGTTCAGTTGTTGCTCAAACTATTATTTCAGGACACAAGAATCACCTAAGGTGGTGCTGACATCAAAGTTCTTGGAGCTTACTTTCAACAAAGTGTGGATGATTGCAGGAAAACATTATTATGGGAAAGATGTCATGGATCAAGAAGGAGAATTGTTTCAGGATATCATAAAAGAAATCGAGGCACTTTTTGGGAGCACAAATCTAAATGATCACTTTCCAGTACCACAGTGGGTGGATTACCAAGGGATAGACTGGAGAAAAGGATGCTGAGATTGATGAAGAAGATGGGCAGGTTCTTGCAGAACCTCAATGAAGAGCACTGGAAAGCATGTAACGACTCATCTTCATCAGCTAATCTGTCTGATGTAAGCAAACAAAAGAAGAACATGACTTTGGTTGATGTATGATATCACTCAAACAGACAGAACCATTCTATACTAATCAAACTATCAAAGGTGTTCTAATGGTAAGTATGTATCTCAAACTTATTATCTTGACTTAAATTGATTCGCTCGAGTGCTGCTCACTTTGGCAACAATTGATTGTGACTACAAGGTGAGCATTCATTAAACATTAACTACAGAAGTTGGGCATTTACTCTTTTGTTACTGAAGCTTACTAGCTAGTAATTTTGGATAACTCGTGCAGGAACTCAAACTTCAGCAGGTACCCCAGATTGGGCATTGTTACTTCTCCTAAGCCATCCAGAAGCAATGCAAAAGGATTTTGCTGATATTGAAGCTGTTGTTGGACTAGAGCACCTATTGAACTAAACTGATGTACCAAAACTAAGTTACCTACAAAACATAATTAATGAGACATTTTGACTCTTTGCACCTGCACTTGCTTCTATTACTACACAAATCATGCACAGATTGCACTGTTTGTGGGTTTTATGTGCTGTGCGGCATGATGTGACTGGTCAATACATGGATCATGAAAAGAAACTTCAAGCATTGGATGGAGACAACAAAATTTACGGAAGAAAGATTTGAAGGTGGAAAAGGTGAAGGTTATAAACTGTTTCCATTTGGTGCTAGAAGGATGGCTTGTACAGGGGCTGGTCTGGCCAGGCAAGTGATAGGTCTAACATTAGGTTGCTTGATTCAGTCCTTTGAGTGGGAAAGGTTGGCAAAGAAGAGATCAACATGGAAGAGGGAACCAAAAGCTGTTCCATTGGAAGCACTGTGTAGACCTCACCATGCCATTATCAACCTACTCTCCACACTATGATAAGCAATAGCGCACAAATTAGTTTCTTTGTTATAATTGATAAGGTTTGCTTGCTTCCCAGTATACAAAAGGGATTCTTTCTTTGTAACATCAAATAAGTTGTCCACACTTGACTTGTGCAGTGCACAGAGGCATCCTTAGGACAGCACAAATAAATAATTGAACAAAGGAAACTTGGTTAAGCATTATGCCATAGGCCTGCCCCAACTTCAATACTATGCATGTTGCTGAAATGTGGGTAAAGTACAACACTAACCTAACTCCAACAAGTTCACTTGTTACAGCATAACAGCCACAATTCAATAAACCATTAATGTTCTAAGAACTTTCTATTTCTAGTCATGTAACTAGTGATATTTCTGTATTTTCTTAACAGGGGGATTTGGTACTACTTCCAGAGATAGTTGGAGAGATTGAAATCTCTTCACCAAATAAGATACAGCTTATCAGGTTTGATTACTTTCATGAAAACTGAGAACACTTCTTTGTAGGGAACCTGCTATGTATCGTTTAGGCACATGCAGTGCCAAATGATACCATGTTTGTCTGTTCTTATAGAATTTACTTAGTTAAAAACAAAAAGAGAGAAAAAGAAAGTGCAGGCAAGGTCAGACTAATGTTTCTATATTCATCCAAACGGGATGTCTCTCTCACATGTAAATTTTAACAGAAAAAATATATGCATACAATAATAACTAGTGGACCTGGTGAAAAGCCAACACTCTGAAAAAGAAATTATCAGCCAAATCAAATTTTGATAATAGAGTGTAGTGATAACGTATGAATGAAAGTAGCAAGAGCTGATTGTCCAATCAACAAAAGAGTTTATAAGCAAATAGTGTAGTGATTTATAGCATGATGCTGTGTGGTATAATTCTTTTTGGTTACTTCACAAGCCAAAGTACTAAAAGTCTAAGATGCTTCTAACTAGTTTGCTTGTATCATTAGCTGGATAAAAACAAAACCAAGTGGTATAATTCATGTAATGGAAAATTACAAATTACATAGTTCCAAGCGAAGCACTCAGGCCGAATACCCAACTAAAATAAATTCCTTGCTCAATCACTGCTATTCCTATGACTTCAAATAGATCGTAGAAGTGGGAAAGGAAGCACCAAAACTGCAACAAAAGAATGGATGCTGCTAACTTGACTTTGGCACTCCTCCTCTTCTTCTTCTTCTTTTTTCTCTTTTTTTCAAAGCTCATTACCCAGAATTTTGCAAACTTCAGAAACCTTCCACCAAGCCCACTTGCTCTGCCAATTATAGGTCATCTATATTTGTTGAAGGAACCAGTTCATCGAACTCTACACCAACTTTCAGAGAAGCATGGCCACATCTTATTTCTCAAGTTTGGAGCCCGAAATGTCCCTGTAGTATCCTCACCAACTGCAGTAGAAGAATGCTTCACAAAGAATGACATTATCTTTGCTAATCGCCCTCAGTTGCTTGCTGGAAAACATCTAAATTACAACTACACCACAATAGGATTATCTTCCTATGGGGACCACTGGTGCAACCTCCGGCGTCTTACAACAATAGAGCTCTTCTCTACAAGCCGCCTAGCCACATTCTCTGGCATTCGGGAGCAGGAAGTTAGGCAATTGCTGAAGCAACTGTTCCAAGATTCCAGCACCAGCTCAATAAGGGTGAAGCTTGGAACAAGATTGGTGGATATTTCATTCAATAGTATGCTGAGAATGATAGCAGGGAAGAGGTGTTATGGAAAAGATGTGAAGGATGAAGAAGCAAAGGAATTTCAAGAAATAATGAGAGAGGTAGTGGAACTTCATCGGAATTCAAATTTAGGTGATTTCCTCCCTGTGCTCCGGTGGGTGGATTTTCAAGGAGTGGAGAAAAGGATGGTGAAATTGATGAAGAAACAAGACAAGTTTTTCCAGCACCTCCTGGATGAACACCGAACAAGGACCGATTCATCTATAGATTTGGATAAGCTTGATGCAAGCAACAAAGAACAGAAAAAACAAACTTTGATTGATCTTTTGTTATCGATGCAAAAAACAGATGCAGATTTCTACACTGAAAAAACAATCAAAGGCCTTATTCTGGTAAATAGCATAATACATCTCTTTCCTTCTTTGAGGACTGATGCATACATTTTGCATAGTCATTTAGGTCTAATTTCATAACCATTTTATTTGATTATTAGTCATTTTTAGCTAATTTCATTAGTTAATTAGTTAGTTTTTCATAATTGTCGATTTTGGATTAATTTGTAATTTTTACTTTGTTTTGTAGGAAAAATGGTGTTTTTGAAGGACTGAAGAGAAATTTTGCCATTGAGGAGTGACTTCTACAGCCAAAGATGTCAAAAACAAGTTTTCAAGCTGAAATATGCATTGACCAAATTGTGCATAACTTGCCGCATAAGCTATGCAGATCTGCATAAGGAGAAAAATCACTGTTCCAATACCTGCCGAAATGTGCATAAGGAGACTGCATAGCTTATGCACATTCTCGCCTCCCTTATGCACCTTCACGGAATTGTGCATAGCCTATGCACCAAGTCATGCAGTTTCGCATAAGTGAACCAGAATCAGCCGAAAACTGCATAAGGGACTGCATAACTTATGCAGTCCACTTATGCAGTCCCATAAAGAGTTCATTAATGAGCTGGCAGAAGATTCCCTCAGATAATTCCTCCTAGAACATACCATTTTAGGGCTCCAACTCAACTCAACTCAACTCAACTAAGCCTTTATCCCAAAAATTTGGGGTCGGCTATATGGATTCGCTTTTTCCACTCTGAACGATTTTGGGTTAAATCCTCAGAAATGTGTAATGCTTCTAAGTCATGCTGTACTACTCTCCTCCAAGTCAATTTAGGTCTACCCCTTTTTTTCTTTCTATCCTCTAGCCTAATGTGCTCTACTTGTCTAACTGGAGCCTCCGTATGTCTACGCTTCACATGACCAAACCACCTCAATCTCCCTTCTCTCAACTTATCTTCAATTGGCACCACTCCTACCTTTTCTCTAATACTTTCATTACGGACTTTATCTAGTCTAGTATGGCCACTCATCCACCTTAACATTCTCATCTCTGCAACTCTTATCTTAGATGCATACGACTCTTTCAGTGCCCAACACTCACTACCATATAGCATAGCCGTCGTATGGGTCATGCGGTAAAATGTTCCTTTTAATTTATTGGGAATCTTACGATCACATAAAAATCCCGTGGAACGTCTCCACTTCAACCATCCGGCTTTAATCCTATGACTAACATCCTCCTCACATCCCCCATCTACTTGAAGGACTGAGCCTAGATATTTAAAGTGATTACTTTGGGACAGTGCCACTCCATTCAAACTAACTCCTTCCCTATCACTAGTTTGGCCTTCACTGAACTTGCAATGCATGTATTCTGTCTTCGTTCTACTTAACTTAAAACCCTTTGACTCTAGAGTACTTCTCCAAAGTTCTAGCTTCCTATTGACTCCTTCTCGTGTCTCATCTATCAGAACAATATCATCCGCAAACATCATGCACCAAGGAATACTCTCTTGTATATGTTTCGTCAGTTCATCTAAAACTAATGTAAAAAGGTAAGGGCTTATGGCTGATCCTTGGTGTAATCCAATTGAGATCGGAAAATCTCTTGTGTCCCCTCCCACTGTGCGCACAATAGTAGTTGCTCCTTCATACATATCTTTCAATACTTGTATATACCTAATAGATACCCTCTTTTGTTCTAACGCATTCCATAAGACCTCTCTTGTAACACTATCATAAGCCTTCTCCAAATCAATAAAAACCATGTGTAGATCTTTCTTCCCATCTCTATATTTCTCCATCAAGCTTCTAATGAGAAAGATCGCTTCCAAATCAATAAAAACCATTTTAGGGCTCCATGTCAGAAAAATGCTATAAATAGTCTCATTTTCCCATTTAAAAAAAAAAAAGGAGCAGAAAAGGAAAGGAGAAGAGAGGCAGAATTTGAAGAGTCACTTTCACCTTCCACACCATTTTCAACCAAGATCTGCAGATTTCTTTCTTTCCTTACATTTTTCTACATTTCTAGTGTTTAATTTCTTATTCCTTAGCTTAGATTAAAGCTTTATTTCCATTTAAATTCATTATATCTTGTAAGCATTATGGATAGTGAGTAGTTTTACTTTTGATTCTGGAGTAAAGGTTGTAATATTTGAGATATTTTGTGGATTTTGATTGGGTAATCCATATTTTGTGGTCTTAATGAGTTTTATTCATTTCTTGTGTGCTTAATGACATGCTTAGTGTAGGATCCCATTAAGTGATGTTCTTAATCCATGGTTGAAGCACCGAAAGGAGAAGGCCCTGTGATAGATAATCAAGAAATTGGACTTAATCAACTTAGACCTAGAAATAGGCTAAGGATTAAGAGGATTCACAGATTAATTAAAGAACTTAATGGATCTTAATTAACTCTAAGTCCACGAAAGTAGGATTAGATTGATTAAGGCATTCTTTGTCTCACTCGAAAGGGAATTCAAAGGATTTAAGAATTAATCTCCTTAAAATCCATAAGTTTCATAAGATTGGATAACCAATTTAAAATCCCAAAATAGCTCGAATATGAAATCCCGAACTCCGGAATCACCTTTTTACCATTGCTAATTTTCAATTGAATTTAATTGCTTGCCATTTTAAAATCTTGCCATATTTCAACTTGCTTCTTTCAATTTGATGCAATTTTAGTTTAATTAATACATTGTTGGATAGATTATTAATTTTGATCATATAGATTTCATACTCAAATACCCATCAATTTGTTACCTTAATTTCAAGAATTGTTCAATTTAGTCAACTTTTTATATCAAAAATTCAATCATTAACACAACTTCTCGTGGGAACGATATCTTTACTGTATTACTTGTACGACCCGTGCACTTGCGGTTGGGCCACATCAAGTTTTTGGCGCCGTTGCCGGGGAGTTGTTTGTTTAAGATTGAATTCTTGATTATTTTAGTTTTATTTTCTTTGTTATCTTTTCATTTTGTGTTTGTTTGTTCTTTTTCAGGTACTTTTAATCTTTTATGAGAAGAGCTAGAAGCACGAGTGACACATCCTTATTGTTCAATCCTGAAATTGAGAAATTTTGTAAAGCCAACAAGAAAGAAACCAGAAGAAGGAAAGAAGCTTTGAGAGAAACTAAATTAGAAGCAGACAAGGCTGATGAAAGAATTAGAATTGGTGTTGGTAATGCTGGAAATGGTCAAAACAATGAAAATGAAGCCCAAGGAGAAGAAGTTGTTAATGCAAACGTGCCTAGGGGAAGTATGATGGATCATGCTTTTCCACGTTTTGATGACTTGAGAGAGAGTATAGCAAGACCAAGAATTGATGCAAATAGTTATAAGATGGATTTTGGAGTCCTTCAAATGATTCAGAATTCTCAATTTGGAGGGCATCCTTCTGAAAATCCACATACTCATCTGAAGAAGTTTGCTATGATTTGTGACATGCAAAAACAACCTGGAGTGTCAGATGATGCAGCAAGATTGAAGCTATTCCCATTCTCTTTGAAAGATAGAGCATTGGATTGGCTTGACTCTTTACCTCACAACTCCATTACAAATTGGGAGCAACTCACTGATGCATTTCTTGCACAATATTTTCCACCTGGAAAAACTCAAGAGTTGAGGAATCAAATGACAGCTTTCAGACCAAGAGAAGATGAAACTCTATATGAGTCATGGATGAGATGGAAGGAATTAGAGAGATTATGCCCACATCATGCCATTCCAAAATGGATGATAAATCAGAATTTTTACACAAATGTCACTCCTGCAATCAGAGGGATTATTGATGCTCAAACAGGAGGGGAATTTATTATGAAGCATGAAGATGAAGCTTATGAGCTATTGGAGAAAATTGCAAAGAATACTCATCTTTGGAGTAGTCCAAGAGGACCAGCTCCAACTCAAAAGAGGCAAGCTGCTGGAATGTATGATCTTGATCCATTCAACATGATTAATGCAAAGTTTGATGCACTTACAAATGTCCTTGCTAAGAAGATGGAAGATCTGAGTATGTTGGTTAGTTCATCATCATCAGCTGGAAGTTCACAACAAGTGGCTTATGCAGAGGAAACTACCAGCTGTGGAGTAGATTATGGAGAACAAGCAGCATATGTTGGTAATTATGGAAACAAACAAATGGGGAATTCTTATTCTCAAACTTACAATCCAAATTGGAGGAATCATCCCAACTTTTCATGGGGAAATCAGCAAAATCAAGTTCAAAATCAGAATTTTCAACCACATCAGCAACAAGGAGTTCCATATCAGCAAAATAGGCAACCACTGCCTAATTTTCAGCAGAAAAATATGAACCCTCCACCAAAACAGCAAGAACGAAATTCCACCACTGAAGCTTTATTGCAACAAATTCTTACTAACCAAAATAAGCATGATGAGGAGATGAGAGAGATGAAAGCAAGGCTGAAACAGATGCAAACACACAACAGAATGCTGGAAAACCAGATTGCACAACAAGCATTTTCCTCAGGTGCTAAATCTTTTGAAAAACTTCCAAGTCAACCAGAAAACCCAAGAGAGCAGTGTCAAGCTATTACTTTAAGAAGTGGGAAAGTTATAAATGATGAGAAGAGTGAAAACAGTGAGAAGAGAGAAAATGAGAAAGGAACTGATGAGAGTGAAAAACAAGAGAGTGCAGAAAAATGTAAAGAGGAATTTGAAGAGAAGGAAGAGAAATATATACCTCCTGAACCCTACAAGCCACAACTTCCCTTTCCACAAAGATTTCACAAAGCCAAGCTTGATAAGCAATTTGGGAAGTTCTTAGAGGTTTTGAAGAAGCTTTACATAAATGTGCCGTTTGTTGATGCTCTTTCACAAATGCCCTCTTATGCAAAATTCTTGAAAGAAATTCTCTCAAACAAGAGGAAACTTGAAGATGATGAAACTGTAGCTTTGACAGAAGAATGTAGTGCTATCCTTCAAAGGAAACTTCCCCCAAAGCTCAAGGATCCAGGGAGTTTTTCAATTCCGTGCCACATAGGGGAATCATGTTCTACAAAAGCTTTATGTGATTTAGGGGCTATTGTTAGCCTTATGCCCCTTTCCATTTATGAGAAGCTCAATATGGGAGATCTTAAACCAACCCACATTTCTCTTCAGTTAGCTGACAGGTCAATTAAGTATCCTGAAGGGATTTTGGAGAATGTGCCTCTGAAGGTTGGGAAGTTCTACATACCTGTTGACTTTGTCATCTTGGACATGGAGGAAGATTTTAATATCCCAATTATCTTGGGAAGACCCTTTCTAGCTACAGCAGGAGCATTGATTGATGTTAAGGGAGAAAAGCTGACTCTTAGGGTTGGTGAAGAGCAATTGGTTTTCAATATTAATAACACTATGAAAAAGCATCATTCTGAAGCTGATACTTGCTTGAGAGTTGATATTATTGATGAGCTGGTTGAAGAACACTTCAGAAAGAAATATCCAGAAGATCCACTTGAAAATTGTTTGGTTCATGGAGGAGGCATAGACTATGACAACCCTCATGTAGCTGCATATGCTCAACACTTAGAGGGAAGTCCACCATTCATTTCTGCTCCAGTTTTTCAACTCACACAAAAGGAAAAAGTCGAATTTAAGCAACCATCATTCAAGGAAGAAGATGCACCTAAGGTAGAACTTAAGCAACTTCCTTCTCAGCTCAGGTATGAATTTCTTGGCACCAATAACACTTATCCAGTAATTGTAAATGCAAATTTGAGTACTTTAGAGGCTGATAAGTTGTTAAGAGTGTTGAGGCAATTTAGGAAAGTTTTGGGA
This sequence comes from Hevea brasiliensis, assembly GCF_030052815.1. Classification (NCBI taxonomy): domain Eukaryota; kingdom Viridiplantae; phylum Streptophyta; class Magnoliopsida; order Malpighiales; family Euphorbiaceae; genus Hevea; species Hevea brasiliensis. Next base: position 5,154,952 of record NC_079504.1, on the reverse strand, counting down.
TACACCATAGATGACATTAAGGGAATAAGCCCACACTTTTGCATGCATAGAATCAGTTTGGAAGAAAATTGTAAACCATCTATTGAACATCAGAGGAGGTTGAACCCAAATATGAAAGAAGTTGTTAAAAAGGAAATTTTGAAGTTGCTTGATGCAGGGATCATATATCCCATCTCAGACAGTACTTGGGTGAGCTCAGTACATGTTGTCCCAAAAAAGGGTGGAATGACAGTGGTCAAAATGAAAATAATGAATTAATTCCCACCAGAACAGTAACTAGTTGGCGAATGTGCATAGATTACAGAAAATTAAATGTTGCCACTAGAAAAGATCATTTTCCACTTCCCTTCATTGATCAAATGTTGGAAAGACTAGCTAGGCATTCTTACTTTTGCTATTTAGATGGATATTCAGGTTTTTTTCAAATCCCTATCCATCCAAATGATCAAGAGAAAACCACTTTTACTTGTCCATATGGAACCTTTGCTTATAGGAGGATGCCATTTGGGTTATGTAATGCACCAGCCACTTTTCAAAGGTGCATGATGGCAATCTTCTCAGATTTCATTGAAGACATAATGGAGGTTTTTATGGACGATTTTTCTGTTTATGGATCTTCATTTGATATATGCTTGGCTAACCTTTCTAAAGTTTTGCAGCGATGTGCAGATACTGACCTTGTGTTAAACTGGGAAAAGTGTCATTTCATGGTTCAGGAAGGGATAGTGCTTGGACATTTGGTGTCTAACAGAGGAATAGAGGTTGATAAAGCCAAGGTTGAAGTGATAGAGAAGATGGCTCCTCCTACCAATGTCAAAGGAATTCGAAGTTTCCTAGGACATGCCGGGTTCTACAGACACTTTATCAAGGATTTTTCTAAAATAGCCAAACCTTTGTCTAATTTGTTAAGTAATGACACACCATTTGTATTTGACCAAGAGTGTTTGGATGCCTTTTGCAGGTTGAAGCAAGCTCTTATCACTGCACCAATCATGCAACCACCTGATTGGAGCCTACCTTTTGAAATTATGTGTGATGCTAGCAACTATGCAATTGGGGCTGTTCTTGGTCAAAGAAAGGACAAAAAGGCTTATGCTATTTATTATGCTAGTAGAACACTGGATGAGGCTCAAACAAATTATGCAACAACTGAAAATGAATTTTTAGCAATTGTCTTTGCATTAGAAAAATTCAGACCTTACATTATTGACTCAAAGGTGGTTATATTTTTAGATCACGCAGCCATTAGGTATTTGCTCCGTAAAAAGGAGGCTAAACCTAGACTTATTAGGTGGATTCTGATGTTACAAGAGTTTGATTTGGAGATTAGAGATAAGAAGGGAGCTGAAAATGTAGTTGCTGATAATCTTAGTAGGTTGAAATTAGATGATGAAGAATTGGATGAAATCCCTATTGATGAGTTTTTCTTGGATGAACAACTTTTCTCTCTTGTTGCTAAACTACCTTGGTATGCAGACATTGTGAATTATCTATCTTGTGGAGTTTTACCTCTAGGTATGACATGGCAACAAAAGAAAAAGTTTTTGCATGAGGTGAAGTTTTATAGATGGGACGATCCTTTACTCTTCAGGAGATGTTGTGATGGTTTAATAAGGAGGTGTATTCCTAATGAGGAGACACAGAGTATTATGCATCATTGCCATGCTTCTGATTATGGAGGACATTTTGGAATCTCTAAGACAGCTAGTAAAATTTTGCAAGCTGGTTTCTTTTGGACAAATCTTTTTAAGGATGTGAGGAAATTTGTGTTGGATTGTGATAAATGTCAAAGGAGTGGAAATTTGTCAAAAAGAGATCAAATGCCCCTAAATAATATTCTTGAAGTGGAATTATTTGATGTTTGGGGAATAGATTTTATGGGGCCATTCCCTCCTTCATATGGTAATAGATACATCTTAGTTGGAGTTCACTATGTGTCAAAGTGGGTGGAAGCTATTGCAACTCCAACTAATGATGCTAGAGTGGTAGTGAAATTTTTGAAGAAATTTGTCTTGAGTAGATTTGGAGCTCCTAGGGCTGTAATTAGTGATGGGGGTTCCCATTTTTGCAATAAGCAATTTGAGAGCTTAATGAGGAAGTATGGTGTAGTGCACAAGATAGCTACCCCATACCACCCTCAAACTTCAGGACAAGTTGAAATTTCTAACAGAGAGCTCAAGCATATTTTGGAGAAAACAGTGAACAATTCTCGGAAAGATTGGTCTATCAAACTAGATGATGATTTATGGGCATATAGGACTGCCTACAAAACCCCTATAGGAACTACTCCCTTTAGGTTGGTGTATGGTAAGTCTTGTCATTTACCTGTGGAGCTAGAACATAGAGCATATTGGGCCATTCAGACCTTGAATTTTGATCTTAAGCAAGCTGGTGAGAAAAGGTTATTACAACTTAATGAACTTGAGGAATTGAGGATGGATGCTTATGAAAGTGCCCGTATTTACAAAGAAAGAACTAAAATTTGGCATGATAAGCACCTTAGGAAAAAGAAATTTAAAGAAGGTGACTCAGTTTTGTTGTTCAACTCAAGATTGAAATTGTTCCCTAGAAAACTCAAGTCAAGGTGGACTGGTCCATATAGAGTTTCTAAGGTTTTCCCTTATGGAGCAATTGAAATTTGGAGTGAAAAATCTGGGAATTTTAAGGTCAATGGGCATAGATTGAAGCATTACATAACTGGAGACCCAATAAAGGGAGCAAGCTGTTACAAGCTCTCCAATCCCTCACCTCTTTTCAGTGAAATTCATGAAGAGTCCAGCCAAGGACTATAAATTAGCCCTCTTGGGAGGCATCCCAAGTCCTTTTATTTTGCTTTTGCTAATTTACTTTTATTTTCATTGCTTTAGTTTTTATCTTAAATCTCCCCAAATTCAATTTTTGACATTGTTAAATCTTGTCCCTTGTAGATGTATTTCAATGAAGAAAGGCTGGTGAACTGTTGGGGGAGTGACCCTTAACTTGAAAATTTTGTCCTTCAAACTCTCCCAAAAACTGATAAGTTTTTGCTGCATAATCTGTGCAGGAGCTGCAATCTGGTTCATGCAGAGGAAAAATGAAATCTGCAGCAAAAAGGGTGTCTGCAGCAAATGGCTTGTATTTTTGGTGAGGTTGAATGTATATCAATGGAGAAAGGTTGGTGAACTGCAGGAGCTGCAATCTGGTTTATGCAGAGGAAAAATGAAATCTGCAGCAAAGAGGGTGTCTGCAGTAGATGGCTTATGTTCTTGGTGAGGTTGGGTGTGTGACTTTTAAGTATATATGCTTATAATGTTAATATGGTGGTAAGTGAATCATTTTTGCAGTTTTGAGCTTCTTTGGGTTGTAGGATTCAAGGTAGGTATGGTGCATTTTCTTGGCAAAACTTGGAGACTTCATTTCATCATTTGTGAATAGATGCAACCTTATGCAGATTTTATTGAGTTTTAATGTGCTAAATGTTGATTTGCTCAATTTGAGTCAAAATGGCATAGTTCTCAAAGGTCTTTTATGTAGGATCCATATCTACATGCTTGTGTGATGCATTTTTGATGAACTTTGTATATATTGATGTGTTTTTGGTGAAAATTCTCATGGTTTATGCTTCATAGAATTATATTTCCTCATTTTAGGGTATTTTTCACAGTTGCAATTCATGTTCCATTGCAATCTTAATCTTGTTGAATTGTGCATAAGCAACTGCATAGCTTATGCAATCCTGCATAACCACAATTCTTGCCATTTTTCACCTTTATTGCAAGTGCATAAGGAGAGTGCATAGCTTATGCAACTCTGCATAGCCTAATTTTGTCAAATTTCACATCTTTAGAAACTTGCATAAGCAGAGTGCATGACCTATGCACATTTGCATAACTTCAAATTCTTCATTTTCTCTCTCTGCCGAAGTTTGCATAAGGGGAGTGCATAACTTATGCACTCCCGCATGACCAAAAACTCTGAATCTCCAAACCTGCCGAGGGGTGCATAAGCAGAGTGCATGACTTATGCACTTCTGCATAACCAAAAACCCAAAAATTCCAAACCTGCCGAGGGGTGCATAAGCAGAGTGCATGACTTATGCACTTCTGCATGACCAGAAATCCGAAAATTCCAAAAGCTGCCGAGACATGCATAAGCAATGTGCATAGCTTATGCACTTCTGCATAACCTCACACTCTGAATCTCAAAACCCACCGAAGAGTGCATAAGCAGAGTGCATAGCTTATGCACATCTGCATGACCACCAACCCAAATTTCAAAAGTTGCCGAAATCTGCATGGGCAGAGTGCATGACCCATGCACTTCTGCATGACCCGATTCTCTGAAAAGCCAAATCCGCCGAGAGGTGCATAAGGGGAGTGCATAACTTATGCACTCCCGCATGACTTCACTCCCCAAATTTCAAAAGTTGCCGAGACCTGCATAAGCAGCGTGCATGGCCTATGCACTTCTGCATGACATATTTTTCTGAACTTCAAAACAGGGCAACACTTGCATAAGCTGGTGCATAAGCTATGCACATGCACTTTCCCCTTATGCAGTCTTTTACAAAACCCGTTTAAATCAAATTTTTTCCTTTCGGCAAAAATTTTTTCCTTTCGGCAAAAATTTTTTCTTTCCCACCTTCACCCCGATAAACCCTGTTCACTGTCCTTCTTCTCTCACGATACTCATTCCCGCATATCCCTTCCTCTCCCCTTCTTCTCCACTAGCATTTCCACCGCATAAACCCTAAACTTCACCCTGCATTTTCATTTCCACCCTTATCTCTCCATCCTCACCATCGGCAATGGAGTCACCTCCCCATTCCCGTCCAGCTTCTCCTCTCGAAGTCTCGCCATTGTCAACGATACCCCCCACTCCCGATTCTCCTCCACAAGCGACACCCCCACCACCTCCCCCAACCACGTACAAACGAAAAATCCGGTCAAAATCTGTGCGACCCATGTCCTCTGCCCCTCCTCTATCCAAACGCAAAGAACCACCCACCCCATTGTCGGAACCACCACCCAAAAAGCCAAAAGCTCCAGCCTCTACACCCTCTTCCAGCAAAAAGACAATTTCGGTAGCTTCACATGTATCAAAGCTACCTTGGCCTCTTCCTGATACAATTCAAAAGGCAGCTTTTAAGAGACTCAAGGATAGGAGGGTACAACCCACTAGGTATATATCTGCTGATTCTCTACAATCTCTTGGTTTATTTGACAATGTAGTTACATATCTTGATGGTATGGGTTGGATGGAATTTGTGCATAAGCAGGAGATAGTTTATCCAACTCTAGTTTTGGAGTTTATTTCTTCATTCTCTGCTACCCTCAAATTGCATGATGTAGACCATAAGCCACTTATGAAATTTAGATGCTTGGGGCAAAATAGAGAGCTGTCATTGGACCAATTTCATAGCATTTTTGGTTTTGCAATTGATGGGTTGTTTCGAGTGCCACATACTGGAGTAGAGGTAGCCAACAAGGGTATTTGGAATGCTGCCCAATTTTGGAGAATCATCACAAACCAACCTCAAACTTTCTCTGCTGGAAGATCAAAAACCTCCCAAATACTTGACCCTGCACTTAGGTTTATTCATAGGCTGATTGCTAGCACCATATTGGGCAGAGGGACTAGTTCTGGTGCTGTGGGGAATCTGAACTATTTATGTTATGGTGTGCATTTCACAAAGTTAAGGTTTCTCCTGGTTATTTCTTTTGTGAGCATGTGCTGCATATTGCCACCAAATCCATAGGTGACATTGTTTTGGGTGGGCTCATAACTGTCATAGCCAAGCATTTTGGTTTTAATCCTGCAGAGCACTCAATACCAGCACTTGTGGACACTTTATATTTTGATACTGCACACTTAACCAAAACAGGGTTCAATTTGTCATATTTTGATACTGCCCAACCTGCAGCAGAAACTGAGCCCATTGCACAACCAGAAACACAACCTTTCCCATCAGTCCCACAGCACCCTACTACACCTACCCCACCCCCTCAGCCTGCACAGGAGACCCCAGCAGCTTCTGCTCAGCCCATACCTCCTACAGCTGAACCTTCCTCATCCACAGCCCCTCCTGCATTCAACACTAAAGCCTTATTCACCTATCTTGACAGGCTTAGTGATGATATATACTTTGTGGATAGGAAGCTCGACACTGGTCTTGATACACTCAAGGATCGTCATGATCACCTATTTGACCTTGTCATGGAAACCAGGGACAAGCAGAAAGAATTGAAGGAGATGGTGAAGCAACTCATGATCTTTCTGGGCATGCCACCCCCACCTCCATCACCTCCTCCAGCACCATCATTTCGACAGCCGGCAGAAGCCACCAGCCCCTTAGCAACATCTTTGGACAAGGGCAAAACAATAGAACTAGATTAGCTTCTGTTTTACTTTTGTTCAATCTTGTAGGACCTTTTCTTTGTAAATATGTTCATACATTTATAGTTTGCTTTGAATTATGTTTCTTTTGAATTAGTTTGTTTTAAATTCTGTTTTTCTTGAAGTTTTATTGGATAGCTATTACATTAGTCTTCTTTGATTTTCATTGCACTTATTACCCTTTTGTACATATTTGCCCATACTCTGTATATATTTTAATGCTTCTACTGCTGGTTGTACATTTCCCCTTGCCAATCCTCATGCAGCAACTTTTGTATACACTGCACAGGCTATGAATTTCCTTATGCAACTGTTTTGCATAGCCTGTGCAACCCTTTCTGCTACTTATGCAGAACTGCACAGGTTGTATTCCCCTTATGCAACTGTCCTGCATAGCCTATGCAACCCATATTGTCACTCATGCAGAACCGCACGGCTTATGCACCCTACTTATGCACTTGATCTGGACAGTACTTTACTCTGCATAACCTATGCAGCTTCTTATGCATCCCTTTATATCTTGAATTCTCCTCTGCTCCATACCAGGTAACTCTTTCTTTTTGCTCTTAATTTTTACAATTCCTGGTCAATATTATTTGCTTTGAGTTTTGGTTATCCACTACTTGAGACATTGAGGACAATGTCCAATTTTGAGTTTGGGGGTGCACATTTTGATTTTTGGCTTTAATTTTTCACATTTTGAGTATAGAGCATCTCATCCCATTCCATCTACATATATTGTAAATATTTTACATATACATCCATACATACATATACATAACACATTTACACACACATTATACATCACTTAGAAATTGTACACATTGCATACAAATAGACTTCCTCCATTTAGTTAATGCATTACTCATTTTAGGAATCATGCATCATGCATTAAAATCTTTTGCCAAATCCCTTGAGTATTGAAAAGCTGCCTATGAGAGTGATTTGACTCACCTTTTAGTTGGGTTTGTGGATTGAAAGTTTCCTAAGAGGTGCAAGGTTTTGAAATGTCTATCCCTTGCCTATATCTTCTTAGCCAAAAAGCCACCCAACTAGTCCTTTAGAGATTGGAGTGTTTAGAGGGAGTTATTGGATATAAGGTAGTCAAATGATGTCTCACCAATCCTAGAACAAATTTTCTAAACCTTTCAAGGCGAAATACCAGCTTGTACTTGAAAAGAGAGATGATTAGGCATTCTTTGATTTAAACCTTCTCATTTTAAACCTTTGGCCCTTTTTCCTAATTAAAATTGACCTTTGAAAACCCCTTTGAGCCTTTTTATCCCTAATTTTTCTTGAAATCCTTATTGCTATCTAGCCAATGAACCAAACACTCCAACCCTTTTCATGAGAATAATATTGAATATTAGGTACACTTTTTAAAAAAATAATAATAAAAATAAAAAAATATACAATAAAAGGGAGAAGAAGTGCTTGTCATCTTGTAAAAGTGCTAGTATATGTGCTTTTCACTATTGCCATTCAAAATGAAAGAAATCCACCCAAAGTATTAAAAGAAATGAGTTTGGGGGTGGCATTTTTAGGGACAATCATCAAAAGAAAATGCAAAATACAAGTTTAAAGTATCAAAATGTCCATCCATTTTATGTGTTTTGTAAACTATGCTAGCACTTGACAATTCTCATTGTGTACTTCTCTCCTCCATATATACAAAAAAAAATAATAAAAAAAATAAAATAAAATAAAATAAAATAAGAAGTGTACCTTATGTTGTTAAGATTGGAAATATTCTCATGCTTTGAATCCTTTTTACCCATTCTTCTTCTTAGCCTCATTTTGAACCCCATGACCCCATTACATCCCTAAAAAGACCTTTGATCTCTAGATAGTACTTGCTACATTAGTGGAGATGGGAGTAGGGAATTTGCCTATGGGATTGGAAAACTATTCATTCACTCATTCAATTCCATCATTCCATATAGAGACACTTTGACTATTGATTGTTCTAGAATTCCTTTTGAGCATGACTCTCTCTCTTGATTGGTTGGTTTGGGGATTTTGAATGATAATTGACTTGATGGCTAAGCGGTGAAAGCTTGGATAAGCATTAAATTCTTTGCATTTTGAAGGATGGGTATATGGATTGCTGGTATGGCTAAAAGGGTGTTAAGTTACCTTAATGGGTGATTTTCATAACTCTTTGGATAAGGCACCCCTAAAATTTTTGCACCACATTTTAAAGTTTGCTTGAGGACAAGCAAAAGCTTGAGTTTGGGGGTATTTGATGCATATATTTTGCATAGTCATTTAGGTCTAATTTCATAACCATTTTATTTGATTATTAGTCATTTTTAGCTAATTTCATTAGTTAATTAGTTAGTTTTTCATAATTGTCGATTTTGGATTAATTTGTAATTTTTACTTTGTTTTGTAGGAAAAATGGTGTTTTTGAAGGACTGAAGAGAAATTTTGCCACTGAGGAGTGACTTCTACAGCCAAAGATGTCAAAAACAAGTTTTCAAGCTGAAATATGCATTGACCAAATTGTGCATAACTTGCCGCATAAGCTATGCAGATCTGCATAAGGAGAAAAATCACTGTTCCAATACCTGCCAAAATGTGCATAAGGAGACTGCATAGCTTATGCACATTCTTGCCTCCCTTATGCACCTTCACGGAATTGTGCATAGCCTATGCACCAAGTCATGCAGTTTCGCATAAGTGAACCAGAATCAGCCGAAAACTGCATAAGGGACTGCATAACTTATACAGTCCACTTATGCAGTCCCATAAAGAGTTCATTAATGAGCTGGCAGAAGATTCCCTCAGATAATTCCTCCTAGAACATACCATTTTAGGGCTCCATGTCAGAAAAATGCTATAAATAGTCTCATTTTCCCATTTAAAAAAAAAAAAAAAAGGAGCAGAAAAGGAAAGGAGAAGAGAGGCAGAATTTGAAGAGTCACTTTCACCTTCCACACCATTTTCAACCAAGATCTGCAGATTTCTTTCTTTCCTTACATTTTTCTACATTTCTAGTGTTTAATTTCTTATTCCTTAGCTTAGATTAAAGCTTTATTTCCATTTAAACTCATTATATCTTGTAAGCATTATGGATAGTGAGTAGTTTTACTTTTGATTCTGGAGTAAGGGTTGTAATATTTGAGATATTTTGTGGATTTTGATTGGGTAATCCATATTTTGTGGTCTTAATGAGTTTTATTCATTTCTTGTGTGCTTAATGACATGCTTAGTGTAGGATCCCATTAAGTGATGTTCTTAATCCATGGTTGAAGCACCGAAAGGAGAAGGCCCTGTGATAGATAATCAAGAAATTGGACTTAATTAACTTAGACCTAGAAATAGGCTAAGGATTAAGAGGATTCACAGATTAATTAAAGAACTTAATGGGTCTTAATTAACTCTAAGTCCACGAAAGTAGGATTAGATTGATTAAGGCATTCTTTGTCTCACTCGAAAGGGAATTCAAAGGATTTAAGAATTAATCTCCTCAAAACCCATAAGTTTCATAAGATTGGATAACCAATTTAAAATCCCAAAATAGCTCGAATATGAAATCCCGAACTCCGGAATCACCTTTTTACCATTGCTAATTTTCAATTGAATTTAATTGCTTGCCATTTTAAAATCTTGCCATATTTCAACTTGCTTCTTTCAATTTGATGCAATTTTAGTTTAATTAATACATTGTTGGATAGATTATTAATTTTGATCATATAGATTTCATACTCAAATACCCATCAATTTGTTACCTTAATTTCAAGAATTGTTCAATTTAGTCAACTTTTTATATCAAAAATTCAATCATTAACACAACTCCTCGTGGGAACGATATCTTTACTGTATTACTTGTACGACCCGTGCACTTGCGGTTGGGCCACATCAAGGACCATCCAAAGAAGTACCTCTGACATCTTGTATTATCGGATATGTGCAGGCATTGCTAGTTGCTGGGACTGAAAGTTCAGCAACGACCACTGAATGGGCATTATCACTTCTCCACAACCATCCAGATGCTATGCACAAGGCTTGGGTGGAGATAAACAGTCACGTGGGAGAAGACCGCCTGCTTGATGAATCAGACCTGCCACAACTGAATTACCTACAAAATGTAATTAATGAGACATTTAGGTTGTTTCCACCAGTCCCAATTCTCCTGCCACATGAATCATCCGAAGATTGCACTGTTGGTGGTTTTCATGTGCCAGGAGGCACAATGCTACTAGCCAATCTATGGACCATTCACAGGGACCCTAAACTGTGGACTGATGCAACAAAATTTATGCCAGAAAGATTTGAAAGTGAGGATGGTGAGGGGTATCATTTAATTCCATTTGGTGTTGGAAGGCGGGCTTGTCCTGAGGCAAAGTTGGGCAGGCGAGTTATAGGGCTGACATTGGGAGCCTTGATTCAGTCGTTTGAGTTGGAAAGGATTGGTGAGGAGGATATTGATATGATGGAGGGAACAGGACTCTGCATGCCCAAAGCTGAGCCCTTAGAGGCTTTGTGCAAACCACGCAGAGCCATGATCAATCTCCTCTCCTGCTTGTAAATGATTTTCTTAAAACTTCTTACTGTACCAGATTGACTAGTGCATCTAATTTCTTGACAAAAATGCTTACCATTCTAATTCGGCTGGCTAGAAAAGGCCAATGGAAAGCACGTAAAGCCGGCCAAACATGCACTAAATAGGCTAATTATACAGGAAATTCTTGTTGACTTTCCAATTGGAGAGAGGGACAGAGACAGATGAACGTCCCTGTTAGGTAAAAACGTGAAATAAAATAACCTCGTTAACGGGTAAGCGTAACTTCTCCCAATATAGCTCAACTTAAGCACACCAGATTTAGCACAATCGCCTACTGCTAAAACAAAATCAATTGAAACAATAACCTACTACGAATTTCCAAGAATAAATGTTACCTACCGATGTCTTCCTTTTATTACTATCACTTGGCTAAGCATAGTACCTCAGAACTCCAAACCGCCTTTTCTTAAGCATTTCATCAAACATAGAATGAGCAAAATCATTTCACTATATATGCTAATCCAACAGACTACAAGAAAGAAAAAAAGATCCTCAAATTCAAAAAGAGTAAAAGAAAGAATAAGATGGAAAATATATCAGGTTGATCCTAAAAATTAAAACGGAATGAAAAGGTAATAAGAAATTTGGAAGCAAGAAAAAAAACAATCGTCTTGTACCAGGAAAGACAGCGGATGGTGGCTGCTCATCCTCTCTGTAGGAAATTCACGAGAAAACTTCACCGTTGCCAAATCGAATCGCTGCCGGTTTTTGGAGGGAATGGTTTTTAGAGATTTACTAATTTTTTATTTTTTTAATTCATTAAATTAATGAATTGAAAATATTTTGATTAATTATTTTTTTTATTTTATTTTTAAAATTTTCATGCACTTATTTCAAATCAGACTTTCATATTAAAAAAATTATTTATTTTTTTGCTGTTATTATTGTCAAAATAACAAAATTACTCTTTTTAAATTTCATTATTTGTTATAATTAATATTAAAAAAATACAAACAAGTCAAATTTACATTTTTAATAAAAAATTTTATTCTAATTATCAAAATATAAATTATTTTTGTTTTTATACATAAGATGATATTTATCATAAAAAAATAAAAATATTTATACTTTAAATTATAATCAGGAAAAATTTGAGCTTTTTACTCCTAAGAAAAATATATAAAAAAAATTGAATATCTAAAAATTTATTTTCGGAAAATTTTTTAAAAATTTATTATTATTATTATTATTATTATTATTATTATTATTATTATTATTATTATTATTAGATGGTAAATATTATAAAAAAAATATGAAAAGTGTTCTAAAAAGTGAAAAAAAAAATTTTAAGTGTTAAAAATAATTTTTTTTAAAAATATTTATTTTACTTCTAATATTCCCATAAGATTATTTTAGCTTTTTTTTAAATAAATGTTTTATAGTAAAAAAAATTAATCAAATTTTTACCTAATTATATTTATTTATTTATTTTTAAATATTCAATTAAAAATTAAAATTTAAATATGAAAAATAACTTAAAAAGATATCAATTGAATTATTATAAATTTATAGTTTCCAAATGAGTTTAAATATTATAAAAATAATTATGCTTTTTGGCTAACTTATTAATTTATTTTAAAAATAAAGGCATAAAATAAAATAGATAAATTAATAAAATAACATTGATTATGATTGAAAAGAAAACATTTATATTGCTCTCTATCTCTTTTTTTTTTTTTTTTTGATGAATTCTTTGAGTGGCCATCAATGAATCGTAGCTCTCTCTTTTCTTATTTTTATTTTTTATATTTATTTTATATTTTTCTAATAATACTCAGAGTTGTATATATTTTAAACATATTTAACTTTGTCTTTAAATTATTTGAGTTTTATTTCATTTATGAAGATTTATGAAAATTTTCTTTATTATTTGGGAAGAAAGTATATCAAAGTTTGATATTTTCAAGATCGAGCATGTAGAAAGATTGCAGAGTCAAATAGTGATAATTTATTATCAAATAGAGTGTGTTTTCCATCAAATAATCAATTCAAACATTTTTTGAACAAGATAAGATTTTTTTAATTAAAATAATTACCATTATATTTTATATAAGTGATTTATCTTTAATTTTTTTATATAAAATTATAATAATATAAAATTTTATACTTTAAATTTATATTTTATCTTTATTTAATAAAAGCTCTTTCTTATGTTTTCTAATATATATATATATATATATAAACATTTAATATACAATTTATTAAGTGTTTGTTCGTAATCTAGAAAATTGAAGTTCAAAATCTGATAGTTTATTTCCATTTTAAGGGTGTGGGAAATACTTAAAAAATATAATATGACTAAAAATTTCTATTCAGTTGTAACTAAAAAAATATGAAAAGAAAACTACATAAAATGCTTAGTTTAATCACAATCATCTAAAAAAAATAGTTAACATGACAAAAATGCCCGACCTTAGTTTAATCGCTATCATCTATTGGATGTATTCATTTTGAAATTTAATTTTTTATAAAATAAGCAAATTAAAATAATTTAACAAAACATTATACAACTGTAATTTTATTTAGTATATAAAAAATAATTATAATTAACTCATTTGCTTTCTTCTATTATCTGTTCATCTAAATTCCCTATTAAAAAAAAAAACTGTATCAAGCCTATGAAAAAACTACACATGATCAAAAAAATACAATTTTTTCTTAACAGATATTTGAAATTCCAAATTCATACTTGTGTTTTATTAATAATTTTCTTACTGTTACAGTCTATGAAAAATTTTTATAAGTATAAATTTGTAAAACATAAAATAAATAGGTCAGAAATCCATCGGAATTAGAGGACTCTCTGACAGTTAAGTTAGAATTGATATGCGAGAATAGTACATTAGATTGATTAGGGAGAATGAATCTAATGTCACGGGCCTAGCATAGCACTTCATTGGCACTGTGGGATACTTGGCTTAAACTCTTTAAGACAAATTAACCAACAAAAATTTTATAACAATCTGTGATAAATCAGAGATATGGTTAGCATTTAATAAGGTAAATAAAAGTAACATCACAAGCATTTCATATAAATGAGGCGTCACGTAAGCAAAAATCGTAAGCATGAAAGGCATAATAAATAGAGAGGTATAAGCATTTTAGAAAAAGTTACTTCTCTTGTTCACATAGCACAATTACATGAATCCCTTGTAGGCAGGGGAGAAGCCTACAAGGAGAACAAGACGGGACTCGGCAAGTAAAGTGACTAGCTGAGCCAAATATCCATCTAAGGCCAATTAATCACTCCCCCTTAAAGAGCATTAGGACAAAGTCACCCTTAATAGGAGGAGACATCGTTATGTCTCAGTTATCACAATCCTTAAAATTATGTAAATAAAATAAACTACAAAACATCCCTTTTACATAAATATCTCATTGATTTGATGATCCACTCACTTCAAAAATCTCACTTATAATATTGCGAAAGCGTTTTGCCTCCTCCAAATTTTCCACTTCCACTCCAAACTATCGCTTCCCTGAAATCATCCTCATTATAATGTTAAATGATAGCTCTGATAGCCATAGTCATAGTCATATGTTCATTACATTAACAAGTGAGATATTTATATAATTATGAAGAAAGTCCCCCGGATTTGTTGATCGTTTCACTGTCTATCTATCCTTTCTTTAATCTTTCTTCTTTCAAAATTCTATTCACTGAAACAAACATGGTACAAACATCTCCCACCAAGCCCTCCTACACTTCCTATAATTGGCCATTTACATCTTCTAAATGAGCCTATCCACAGAACTGTGCATAGCTTATCAAATAAGTATGGCCCAATCGTTTCCCTCAAATTTGGTTTTCGCAATGTTGTCCTCATATCATCGCCAACCTTGCTCGAAGACTGCTTTAGTAAAAACGACGTTGTCTTAGCTAATAGGCCTCGTCTTCTGGCTGGTAAATATCTAGACTATAACTACACCGCAATAGGTTCTTCCTCTTATGGCCACATTGGCGTAACCTTCGTCGCATTTCAGCTCTTGAAATTTTCTCAACGAATAAACTCAACATGTGCATGAGCATCAGACAAGAAGAAGTTAGAATCTTTCTCAAGAGTCTCTTGGAAAATTCGCGCACGAATTTTGCAAAAGTGGAGATGAAGTCGAGGCTTTCAGAGCTATCATTTAACATTATAATGAGGATGATTTCAGGGAAGCGATATTTTGGAGTAGAAGTGGAAAATTTGGAGGAGGCAAAACGCTTTCGCAATATTATAAGTGAGATTTTTGAAGTGAGTGGATCATCAAATCCGGGGGACTTTCTTCCAATCCTACAGTGGATTGATTTTCAGGGAGTAGAGAAGAGGATGTTGAGATTGATGAAAAAATCAGATGAATTTGCTCAAGGTTTGATAGATGAGCATCGAAATAACAAGGAATCTTGCTCACAAGAACAAGGAAGGACTAAGACAATGATTGATAATATGCTCTCTTTACAAGAATCTGAACCTGAGAACTATTCTGATGAAATCATCAAAGGCCTCTTACTGGTATGCATATTTCCTTTTTTAGGAAGCCGCGTCAATATCATCCATCATCTAGCAATAATTAAATTACTTCTTATGATATCTTATTCGTAGCGCGAAGGTAATCATCCATTTGTTAAATTCAGAACATTAACATGTTATTTGTTTATGTAGACAATTATAGTTGCGGGCACAGATACATCAGCAGCAACAATTGAGTGGACTATGTCTCTTTTGCTTAACCATCCCGAGGTACTAAAGAAGACTAGAGTCGAGGTGGACAAAATTGTTGGTCAAAACCGATTGGTAGACGAGTCCGATTATCTCAACTTGCCATACTTGCAAAGCATCATAAATGAATCAATGCGATTGAAGCCAGCAGCACCACTTTTAGCACCTCACCAATCATCTGATGACTGTATTATTGGAGGCTATGATATACCGCGAGACACAATGGTGCTAGTCAATGCTTGGGCTATTCATAGAGATCCCAAGATGTGGGAGGACCCAACAAGTTTCAGGCCAGAGAGATTTGAAGGTTTAGATGCTAATGCATATAAATTGATTCCATTTGGGTTGGGCAGGAGGGCATGTCCTGGAGCTAATCTGGCAAATAGAGTGGTGGGATTGGCCTTGGCTTCATTAATTCAATGCTTTGAATGGAAAAGGCCCAGTGAAGAGTTAGTGGATATGTCTGAAGGGACAGGACTCACTATGCCTAAAGCACAACCATTGGAAGCCTTATGCAAAACACGTGAATCCATGATTAATGTCTTCAAGGAGCTATAATTAGTGTTTGATTGCCTTTTGTTTTTTCAAATAATTATGCAGAAGAAAATAAATGAGTGGACTATAATCGTTTGATCATTGTACAAATTAATTATCTTATCACTTTGTTTCACTTGTGTGATCTTCTTAGTGGGAGGCTCTACTTAAAGAGTTGTGGTCCATTTGGTCTTAATCTTTTTGCAATAGTGATGGAATGTCGTGGGGACTTGGCTAATCCTTTTTGTCTCTACCTGCATTTGCTGAATTTTTCAGAATGGTTTTCCCCATATGTCTCTACCTGCACTTGCTGATTTTTTTAGAAATCTTTGCTTTAATCTGTATAGATATGACACCACCCAATGGTTGGACATGATTATATGTTATAACCCACAACCAAGAATCACTATACAAATTTTAAATGATGGAGTATTACATTTCTTCTAAGTTACATATCCCTGCCTCTCTAGTTAACTCATTTGTGCATATTTTTAAAATTAAATAAAAATAAATTTAAATAAATCTTTTAATAAAATGAATTTAACAAGCATATTGATCCTAAATATGATAGAGATAAATAGAAATTAATAAGATATTTTAAACTATATGTTAAAAAATAAATGTAAAAGTAAAACCATAGAAGAATATGAATTAGATCTAAGGTAACCGGTCATTATACCTCACCCGCAATTGACCCCACGGCAGCGCTCTTCTCACTTCTCAGTTAACGCTTAAAGCAGCCATTGAATACTCTCGATCTCCTCTCCCTTCCAAATCTAAAAAACTTCCCATTTCTTTCGCTACCATGACCGACTCCGAAACCAGTACTGCCACCACTGCGCCACCGCCGGAACACCAATCAGCCCCTGTCGAGTCTCAGCCACAGCAAGAAGAGCCCAAGAAGCTCAGCAGCAGCGGTATTTCGCTGAGCATTTGGCCTCCGACTCAGCGCACTCGAGATGCCGTCATCACCCGTTTAATCGAGACCTTATCTACACCCTCTGTTCTCTCCAAGCGCTACGGTGCTATACCCCACGATGAGGCAGAGGCCGCTGCACGCCGAATTGAGGACGAGGCCTTCTCCGTGGCTAACCGCGCTACTTCCGCCGAGGACGACGGCCTTGAGATCCTCCAGCTTTATTCCAAGGAGATCAGCAGGCGCATGCTAGAGACTGTCAAGGCTCGGCCCAAGTCTGATTCTGCTGTGAATAATGGTGTCTCGGGGACGCCGAATCCTGACGTGGTATCGATGGTGGCGCCCAGTGAGGATATATCGAGTTCCATTGGGACTGAGGCTTGATCTTATCATGGTTCATATTCGTATTTTTGAGGATTTCTTTTTTCGTTTTTAATTATCTTGAGTACGTTTTGTACTAAATTATGGATTTCCTTAACGATTATATGATAATAATTTTGTCACATTATCATCGAGGGTTTTTTCCCCTAATTACTGATTCTTATATTACTGCGCGGAATTGTTTCAATATTTGTTTTTTTTTTCTTCCATATCTATTTTATAATATAATATCAGGGACTTATAATCTCCTCATTTTATTGATTGGTTTAATTCGTTTTATTCGAACAAATTTTCAACTTTTTCAGCTGTATATATGTGGGTATTTCGTGTGTTTTCTTGGGTTTTTATTTGAACCTGGGCTGTTGTTAATTTTCTGAATGTAATTTGGCTTTTTTATCATTCACTCTTTTTCGTTGATCGTAGTTCTTTTGAGCTCTTATTCACTTGATTGAATCAAATTTGGGCGTTATAGTATATTTTGATAGTCGCTCTGCTAAAATGAGAAGTTGAATGTGATTGAAAACTTGAGTAAATGGATTAGTAAAATGGGAGAAAGCAAGGGATGGAGGAAAATGCTAGAACACAAGGTAGTTAAGACTGATTGTTTAGTAGTCAACAATTTGCTACTGAACATGTTATTGATTGTCCTAAACTTTGAAATTTTCACGCATATGAATTATGAAGTGATGGATAATTACATTGGCCAATGCCCTGTACTCTTGAGTCCTGAGATCACATATGGCAAATCTATAGAGGGGCAGGGTCTCAATGGGGCACTTGCCCCCATTTCTCTTCAAAGCCCTTACTGGAGTACTGACGAATTTAAACTAGCTGCACTGATTTCCTAAAGCACTAGGAGGGTGGTATGTAAAATTGAACTTGTCTCTCATCATGCTATGTTTAGTTTGAGGTAGATTATAATTCGAAAGCTATCTGCTTGCATCAAGAAGTACAAAGAGAATGACTTTATTAATGTGAAAATGCGTTCTCGAGTATTTGTGCATATGATTGTATATGATTTTCCTTTGCATGTATATATAAAAGTATGTTTATATGTGTTGCTTCCACCAGTAAAATTTTTTGGACCATCCGAGCACATGCACTATTGATCATTACTAATTATGAGATACAAGAGGAAAGCTGTTTCCTTTCCTCCCAAATGAG
This sequence comes from Hevea brasiliensis, assembly GCF_030052815.1. Taxonomy (NCBI): domain Eukaryota; kingdom Viridiplantae; phylum Streptophyta; class Magnoliopsida; order Malpighiales; family Euphorbiaceae; genus Hevea; species Hevea brasiliensis. The sequence goes on along the minus strand of NC_079504.1, from coordinate 5,136,309 downwards.
ATGGCGTATTTATTGTTAATTAAGCCCTTGTAGTCATATATTATTCAATTTATGTGGAATTTCAATGTGTAGCCTAAAGATTTACACTTGCATGGAAGAACACTGAGTTGTCTTCCCTCCAATCTATACTTTCAGATTTTGGACACTTTGAGATTTTTTTTTCTTTCTTTCTTTTTCTAATTCCAATATGCAGGCTTGGAATAATGAAACATAACTCTTAAGCTCCTGGTAGAGTTTTTGGCATGTCCTAGACTGTGAAAACTATAGGTAGATAGCATTTAGAATGCGGTGCCAATAATGCTTTCTATCTCCTTGGTTGGCTCATATTTTAATCTGATTCCTGTAGTTTTTATCATTCTTTTGCAAGCACCAGTAATTTGAAATTTGTTTCAGCACAGGCTAATCATTAACTACCATCATTTTAAGTAAAGGCAAACAGTGGATGATCTCTGTGCATTTATTTACAGTTTAATTATTGATAATCGTTTTGCCCAACCATTAATAGTTAAATATTTCCTAGTCAGCGTTAATGGTTTTCTCTCATAAAGAGTTAGCGTATAATGCTGGTGTACACCTACACCCCTTTTGGTGATCCTTTTTTTTTTTTTTTTTTTTTTACTAATATATGCTTTTATTAACTAAAGTAAAATTTTTTCTCACCCAAGCCAAGCTCAATTGTTTTTATAAATTACTCACAATTCATTTACTTGGTTGGATGTTTTCTGCTTGTGCAGTATGTGTATCAGTCACTGGATGCTTAACTAAACTGCTCCATCATGGTAAGCTTATGGTTTGCAGTTTGATGCAGTTCCAACCATTTTTTATCCAGCATTATATTTTGTTTGCTGTTTTGCATATGTATTTAGCATGCCTATAATAAAGTTTGGTCATCCGGTTGAAATGATCTCTCCGATGTTTTGTGTTGCTTTTCAATTAGAATTCAACATAACAAACATGCAATAATCTGGATTCTGTATTGTTCGTCATATCATTTAACATAGTTCTTTGTATTATGGGTTCCTGGCTTGTATCGTTCTGAATATTAACTTTGAAGTGTGTGAATATTCATGAATACCATGTTCTTATCTCCAGCTTGTTTGTCCATTTTGTTCGCAATATTGCTGTCTCTCTCTTCCAACTTTTGTTTTGAGGAGTGAGGAGTGATATCATTAGGTTGCATGACAGTTTTTAGAGTATTGCATCTGTAATGGCAGCTAATCCAGATGAATTCCATGATTGGCATTCTCTGCAGTGCTATAACAGCTTTTTCCTTTCCCTTTTCAACCAATCGTATTTATTTGGAATTAAGTTTCTGGTAAAATGCTTGGAATTTGTTACATTACATGTGAATATTCTTGTTCTTGATAGATGAACTTCCTACATGCAAACATGCTGTTGATATTCTGCTAAGCATCTCTTAATGCATTTTTCATCATATTTTCTATCTCTTTTCAATAGATTTATAATTTTTTTTGGTTGGAAGGGAAAGAGGAGTTAGTATTGAGTTTTCACTTCTGATCCCTCTTAACAAATTCTTTTTTCACATGGAAATGATTTTTCTGCTAAGCAAATGATTTTTCTATTTTTCAAAAATTATTCAAGACAAAGTTACATTCAAATTCAGTCTCACGTGACAAAATCAATATAATTGGGAGCCAAATGGTATTCATAACATTTTGCATTTCCTCGATGAAATTTGGGAGACTTCGGCCTGAGCATAAAGTTCATTGGACGAAGTTGCTTTAATGAATCAAGTGTTTTTGTGAGGCATATACAATTGAGGGAGAACTTATTGGTGCTGCGTGTTTTATGGTTAAAATGCTGAAAACCTGTTAATTTGTTTGTTTGATGTGTCATTTTGTATTGGACCTTTGATTTTGGTTCAAAACCTTTGTTGATCTTAGATTACCATCTTTTTAGTATAGAGAATGCCCTTTTAATAAATGAGTAATTATATGCTATTACTATGATTCCATTTTGAATAATTTACATGGAATGATAAATCAATGTTATAATAACAAATCAATAGTGGTGGTTTCGTAAAGTAGTTATTTTATTATGTGTTAATTTTTTTTATTAATTTTACATGGAATAATAGAAGTATAATATAATTTCTCCAAATTTTACTAAAAAAAAAAAGGAGAGATTATACTGCCCGAGACTATTCTTCATGCACCTTTGCTTAGATCTGGCCAGGGACCAGACCGGGATTAGCTCTGATCAATGATTTACCGAACCACCCCTAGAGCTTATATGAAGGGTTGGTTTTGATTCCTTCCAACTCTGAATTGGAAATCGAATTGAAATTTGAAGTTTAGTTGGGTGGTCTAGGTCAGATTAAGGAGACGCAGCATGAACCGAATTGAAGTACATTAATTAAAAATAAAAACCGGAATCATCTTAAATTGGAATCATCATTGAACCGGACTAAACCACCTCAAAAACCAAGAAGAGTTCGGAGAGGGAAATCTGTGACAAGTTGAGATGTCAACCCTGCGGAATCCCGCCAACTTTTCTAGGTTCTAATCCGTATTGGGCTTGGGCACATGGCCTTTTCATCTATGGTCTGCACCAATCTTTGACCAGAAACTTTTAGCAGGTATTGCTGAAATCATGGATGCTTAATTATCCGATTTATTTGAATTCAACACTGTAATTAATAATTTTAGTGCAATAGTCTTCCATCGTAAATTCGTAATCGTCAACTTTTAAAAGAGGAAAGAGGTATAAAAGTAAAATGGATACATGAGGTTTAGACGACATTTTTAGGTGGCTGATGTTTGACGAATAGGAATATCGGGTGGAAAATTGAGCTTGTGCCCTGAAAAAGGACAAAAGAAGGGTCGCTTATTGTTGCCTGTTGTGTACCATCTGCTATTCTCAGTCAAGTTCATACTATGCCGTGTTGAAAATATCCGACAATTTTCTTTCTCTCTCCTGCTGTACGCTGTTCGGTTATTAACAGATGCAAAATTGAAAAACAAGGAAAAACCTAATTAGAAGCTTTTAACTTTGAATATGCATGCATTATTAGTTACTACTAAATTTAATTACGACATGAAGCTAGTATCTTTATTTAATTATTTTACATCAAAATTTTTTAAAACAAAGAGAGAGGTAGGCATTTCGATATTTGACCGCTAGGCTCCTAGACTAATGGGTTCATGATCTTTCGTTATTCTAGGTCGCTTTGATTGTTCATGTTTCTCTCACAGAGAAAGAGAGAGAGAGAGAGAGGGAGGGTGGGGGGTGGGGTGGTGTGCGGATGGAAGCCTTTGGTGTATTGATTTATGTGAATATCGGAATGGTTTTTGTCGCTGGAATTAACAAAGAAACCAATGTCCTCAATTTAGAGCTAAAGGACGCGCAACATTGGCCAAATTGCATCAAGACTGTATTACTACTAACTCATTTTCACTGGGACTAACAAATTACATGTGTAGATCTACGAGTTTCATCCTTCCTACATGACCAAATGAAAAGAAAACAAGAAACACAGATTCACAACTGTCTCAAATAGACATTCAAGAAAAAGAATTATATATTTATATATAAAAAAGAGAAGAGAAATGAGTTAATCAAGTCTGAGAGAACTGGTTTATATTCAGTGGCCGGGGCCTTTTTTGCTTGGTCCAGAAGCCAATTGAAACATCCAGCTTCTCACAAAAGGGCCACCACCGTCAGAGTTGTTGGAAGAAACAGAAAATGAAGCCACTCCACTAGCTGATTGATGAGCCACATCTTCTTGCTGACATCCAGCGTTTACAGCACTGGTTGCTGAACGAAGAGCTCTGCAATGGACAACAGTGATCTGTGTGGATAACAGTAGTACAACAAGTAGCAATAGACCTGATGAAACAAAGCACTGACGCTTCATTGATGTTCCTTTCGTCATTGAAATGTAAATTCAACTGGAAATTTTTTTCTGAAAACTTTGATTTTAGTCGCAGAAGGCGTAGCGGGTATATAGCAAGGATATTGTAAGGTTGGTGATATGGGGTTGCTATAATTAGCCAAAGCAACATGGCTATATTTATATAAGGAATTTGTTTGTTAAGGACGGTGAAGGCCTTTGTAGCTAAAGGGGTGGGGGCCATTACCAGCTTATTTGACTTTGCATGTTGCTCTTATTTTTCATTTTTCCTTTTGCAGAGACAAAATCAGCAGTTGAGAAGTGGAACGGAGAGATATATAGTAGTTTAATTTTTGAAAAGGTTGGTTGTGCTGCTTCAATTTGACTTTGTATAAACAGCCTCTTACGCAAGTCATGACTCATGTCGTGACCAATAAACCTCACTACGTATCCTGTTTTTGCATGGTTTCACACGGTTTCTGCTCAAAAAGCGCGTGTTTGACGCGATGCACTTTTTTCTCCCTTCCTTTTTTGTGACAAATTGATCACCGCCACTCATGAGGTGACACATGTCCATTCGAATTTGGCTTTTTGTTGTTAATAAGAGTACGATTGTTTTGTTAAACCATCCTCTGATCCTGACGATCTCTCCGACTGCAAGACGGTGGGTCGTGGGGAAGGGACAAAAAAAGGACGTACATTGCTACGAGATATATGACTATGCATGCGTTGGCTTTGAATCTTCACGTATAAAACAGCACAGAGCTAGCTAGATAGCATTCTAAACGAGGACATGGTTTAAACTTTGCTGCCAAAAGTCCAAAGATGGATTGGCTGTCTTTGTTAGAGACTTCTGAAAATTGAAAGCATATAGATATTGTTAATATATCAGGTTGAAATGTAGATGGAAACTATATTTGTCAAACGAAGGAGCATGCGCATATGCTCAACACTTTCAAAACACTTTCTCTTCAGAATAAATGCGATTGACCCACTTCACGGATTCCATAATTTTTTTATTTTATATTAATCTAAAACAGGATTTTCAAACTAATATTCGTATGAAACCAAATCCAGGTTTCTACTCTCTACACATTTTGCCGGTCGCAAACGGCAAACTCCCAGACCGTTTTCATTTCCAAGCAAAATTGCATTCATGCATAAGCATTTTTCTACCATACAGTCTCTAAGCCCCATTTGCTTTACACATGTGAAACAAATTTGCCTTGAAAAATTCATATTACTCAAACTACCCATATTCTGCTCGATGGCTTTTATTATTAATCCAACTTGTATCTCCAATTCAATACAAATTTATATATATATATTTAAATTCTGAATAGTTTAATTACAAGTGTACCCAGCAGCAAGTACTCCAGATTTATTTAATTTGCATCGCACCTTGCTATACACCAAAAGATTTTCAATCAGTCCAAGCAAATATTAATAATGGCCATCATCCTCGTGACGTGATCTGAATATTATTCTTCATAGCTTATAAAATTCCATCACAAGACCTTGTGGATCATGCGCAGCAAAATTAACGACTACATAGATTGCATTTTCGTCTAAAATATTATGATCAACTTTCCCAGAAGGCTGTGAGATCATTTTTCATTTTTATCCTTTTAAAATATATGACCAACAACCATTCTTTCCTACAATTTTCATAGGAGATTTGATGAAGAAACTCTGGACCGATCGTCCGGCGGGATCCCGACGAAGCTGACACTTGCCAGTTTGTCCAACATCTCTTATATTATGGTTTTATATTTATAAACTGGAACTTGTGCATGGAGTTCACATTATTCACGGGCTGAAAAACACAAGTAGTAGTGACCAATTTTTCAAAGGAATTCTGCTTTAGAATTGCGAATTTTGGTACAGATCTCTCAATTGATTCCAGCATTATTATTATTTTAAAAGTGATTCTGTTGCCCAAAAGATGCATGAAATATGAATTGATACCATACATCCCGCAAGATATTATGGAGGATAGCTGTAAAATCATTGAAAGATTTAATATTATATTATTGTCAACCATATGAGCATGGTTGGTGTTACAGTTTGAAGTTTCAATTTATTTATATATATAGATAATTAATTAAATATAAAATATTTTTTATAATAATATAAATTATTAATAAAATATATGTTATATAAATTATTAACTAGATAATATTCCAATTGTGATGTATATAATTTATGATAAGTGAAAGTCATTTTCGCTATTACACTATCTGTTGACATCCTCATGGTGATAGCATTCAAATTAATATGCTAATTACGAGGCATTTCTCGACAATGTATATAATTTTACAGGGAGTTGACATAACTTAAAAATAGGTGTAGTGACGTTCCCTGGCCCCCTTGAAACATTTTAGACGTCAACTACTTGTCGCAAAAGAAAACTTCTATATATACCCACCAAAACAGCCATTCTTTTCAACTAATTAGGTTGCATCTTCCCCACGAGCACTGCAGAGATAGCAAATTAAGCAACAATGAAGCATATTTGTCATATTTTACTTTCACTCAGCTCCATTATTATTATCTTGCTTCTTCTTCTGTCATGTTCCATCAAGGTGGACGGCTCCAGGTCTCTCGGGAATCGGCTTCCTCCTACTTCAACCAACTCATTCAAGATCGCTCAGGCTTATTCTGGTCCTAGTAAGAGAGGGATCGGCCACGTATCTCTAGCATATTCTGGCCCCAGTCACAGCGGGATTGGTCACAAATGACCACTAACAATCTTTAAACGATGATCAGCTGAACATTTTTTCTAGTTTTGTTTCTTCTTCTTGTAGCTTAATTAGTTATAATTATACATGCTTTTGCATGGCTGAAGGAGAAGTTTTGACACCATATATATTCTCAGTTTGGCTCAGGATAATCTATAAATAATTGTTACTGTTAGTGTTGTTTTAAATTTAACCTGTTCGAAATTTTAATATGTGTATCTCTCTCCAAAAACTGAGGTGAAATCGGGAAGTTGATTCAAGCCCAATAAGATCCTACAAGATAGCCCAACAACAAAAATTTTTTTGTTCTTGGTAGAAGTCAAGCCCAATCTACAAAATAACACTCTTAAATTTTGAAGGCTGAAAATGGGATTCTTGAATACTTTGTTTTAGAATTTTTGTTAATAGGCTCGATGAATTGATGTGATCAAGCCTTTGTTTGCTATCTAATAGTTTGTTTCCTGATCATTCTTGTTACATGAGGTTTGTACTACTCTATCCTGGAAGTAATGTAATGTTGAATAGATTTAAGGATAATTAATTAATTTGGTGATGTTTAGTTTAAAATTAAGATTAATTAGAAGAGTTGTAATTTGTGTTTTTAAACATGCAATTTGGACAGTAGCAACACAAATATTCCCCAGGGCGGCTGAAACTGATTAATCAATGTTTCACCGTCTAGACCTCCCAAATGTAGGCATCGTTGCCAGCTGAAAATGCTTAGAAATGTCAATTTCTGGCCTCACAGCATGCCTAGCGTCTGTGAAGTAATAAATGTTTGAATTCAAGTTTTAACCAAAAAAATATATATATATAAATAATCTTTTACCTAATAATCCAATAAAGAAATGATTATCACGTACAACTCTATTAATCCTTAAAAATAGGAAAGCCCAGCCTGATCTATACCTCTCCATTTTAATGACTAAAAAGTGAATTTTAATGGGAAGCAGAAAATCAAAGGCATGCTAAAAATTAATCAGAAAAAGAGATTCTTGGAATAATAATAAAAAAAAAATGTAACGAAATATATTTATTTTCATTGAGAATATGATTTTTATTAATTATTTGTCAGTATTCTTCCCATAGCTTTTGCCTTAGTGGAAAGAAAGCAAACAAAACAAATTAACAATTATAGAGCGCGTGTTGCCTAATCAGGGTGTAGTATTTTCCCACAAGACAAACCACACTGAAATAGGAATAAAATAATCCAAACACAAGCGTGGACAAACTCGTCAATTAAACATAGAAAAGCAAAGAGCATCCTCTGTCCTCTTCGACAACGCCAAAACCATTTCCCATTCCTGCACTTACCCACCTCCCCCAACTCCACTCCCACCTCAACCTCCCCTCTGCTCTTCATTTCCTCTCTCTCTCTCTCTCTCGCTCATTAATTTCTTCATGAAGCGCTCACTTGATACTCAAACCCAAAATAACGCTGCTCCGGTCACTGGAGACGATGTCAAAACAAAGAAGATAAAGCACCGACAGGAGGAAGAAGAAAAAATCGAGGATGGACTTAATACGGGAACTGGGTTTGTGAATTTAGACGAGAATTTGCTTTTTGAGGTCTTCAAACATGTGGATGCGAGGACGCTGGGGAGAGCTGCCTGTGTGAGTAAGCAATGTCACAGGACAGCGCAGGACGAGAGGCTATGGGAGTTGATCTGTACTAGGCACTCGGCTAATATAGGTTGCGGTAACCAACAACTGAGATCCGTGGTACTAGCTCTTGGTGGTTTTCGTCGCCTCCACTCCCAGTACCTGTTGCCTCTTTCTAAGCCACAATCAAGTTCCACGGCTTCAAGTTCGTCGTCGTCGTCTTGGTCTCCGTTCCCGGCGATGATTGGCTCGAAGCCGCAGGCTACGTGGGGGAAGGACGAGGTGCATCTCTCCCTGTCTCTGCTTTCAATTCGGTATTATGAAAAGATGAATTTCAACAACAGAGGGAGATGAATTAGAATAATAATATGATATTATTAACTAAATGTATAAGACTATGTTTTATTAACTCTAATTACGGGTTTTATTTTATTTTGAGGGGTTGTATGTCTAAATTTGGCTTGGATTTTTTTTTTTATTTAATATGGGTTTTTCTAATTAGATCTGTAATCATATTGTAATGAATGGATTATTGTTCGCTTGTTGGCCAAATTAATGTCCAATTTAGTAATGGTAACTGGGATTGTTTCTATAGTGATTTTTTTAGCTTTAGTGGTAAAGAATTTTGTATATGAATGTGAGGAAAGAAGGGGAAGGGAATTTTGTGCAGAAATTAGGAAGGGGTTGGTAGAGGATTTTATTGGAGGGATAGGCGCAATAGGCGGTGGCAAAAGTATCCAGTTGCAATAAATGTGTTGTCTGCTTCTGCCTACTCTTTGTGGCAATATGTGGGTTAGTTGTTAGGATAGTTATTCCTTTGAATAGAAGTAAATTATAAAAATTAAATTTTAAATTTTAAATAAAAAATTAAATTGGATTGAATTATTTTATTTTGATTTGATTTAAATTAATTAATTTTAATTTTTAATTAATTTTTTAATTTAAATTTAATTTTTAATTATTTAATTTAAATTTAATAATAATTAATTAATAAAATTAAATAATTAATATATATTAAATTAAATATAATTCATAAATTTTTTATAAAAATTAAATTATTTTAACAATTCATTCGATTTGATTTAATTTGATTTAAATATATAAATTATTATTTAATTTAGTTCAATTTAATTGATTTTTTTCTCTTTAAAATTGAATCAAACTGAAATAATTAAAATTTTTATAATATAAAATTAAATTAAATCGATTAAATTTTAAAATCAGACTGATTAAACTAAATTAATTTAATTCAATTCAATTTTTCGATTTGAATCAAATTCTGCTAATCCATGCTAGTTGTAAGTAACAGACAGAAAGATGGGGTGTTTAGGTTTATTGAAGAATAGATCTGTAAAAGCCAAAGTCGTCAATGATGGGATTGGATTGTCGTATTTGGAGTCTTTATTCCTTTTAGAAATGTACATTAGGCTATTTGGCATGTAGTAGGAGGCCTGGCTTGACTTTATTTGAGTAAAATGATCTGCCGTATTTTTCTTTCTTCCGTATCTCTCTACAGTTGCCCTGCGAAACTGGAAAATTCTAAAATATACCTGGTGGCTTCATGTGCTTTGTGAAAGAGGAGTATAAATACCAAATATATCTAATAATTTATTTGCAAAATTTGCTTTCACTAATTTCCTGTGGATAAGAAATGTTGAGAATTGAAAATAGAGATATCTAATCTCTGATAATAGTGATCACAGACCAGTTATACGAGACAAAAAGAAGGTTGCAAATTGGGGTTTTTTGAAGTTTCCCAGCTGAAAGATTCCAATTTTATTGGAGGTTTAGCAGTTTGGCTTGGTTGAGCCTAGTTAAGCTTTTCACCCAGGCTCGACAATTTCTGTTGTATTTTGAAAGTGGAACAAGCAGCAATAACTAATCTGTTAACCATGGGGATGGTTCATATATACAATACCCTAAAATATCAACTTTGTTCCTTGTTCCTATAATTCCTATAACCCTCATTACCTTGCACCACCAGGATCACTCTCTCCCCATTCTATTCGCTGCCCATCTCTCTTCTTCTTCCTTTTTTTTTCTTAAAAAAAGAAAACATTTCTCTTATTATTAACTCGCTTCATTACTTAAAAACCTTAAACCCCTAACAATTAAATAAAATTTGATTGCTCATTCAGTTCAGGACTCCAACAATATTAAAGGGTATGCGAACAAGTTTTAGTTCCTATCCTTTTTATAAAGATTGTCCAGCTATTGTTAAGTTTAGTGATTTGGAAAGCTCAAATAAAATGTGGTGTTGATGTACATGAGGAAACATTAATCTGTGCTATTTAGGCTTGGTTTAAAGGCAATTAGAAGAGGAGGTTTTATTTTTTATCATAAGTCATGGGATGAATGTATGAAAACTTGGCATTTTAACCGTTATAACTTTTTAATAAAATAGTTACTGTTACTGTTACCACGTAAGCATTTTCTTTTTTTTTTTTTAATCGAAAAATGGTGCTGGTAACAAGGTAACAATGCTCCAATTAAGATATGTTGGATTTTCAATTAATTTACTGCTGAGAATTTTTTTTTTTCTTTAATAATCATAATGAAATTAGTCAATGTATACATATATTTTTGTGATTCATTTAATTATGACTAGAACTCAAATTTAGAATTTGATAGGCTTAAAAATGATTTTAATATTAAAGAATTAAAACTCATTGATTGAGCATAGTGTTGTAAATGAAAAGTCCCCCAACCCATGTGATATTAACATATGGGCAAGTATCTTTCCTTGCCTAAAAAAATTGTATCTCTTCAATATAATCAAAACTACACTATTCATCCGTGATTATAAGATTTTCTTTTCATACTCTAACTTAAACTATTGGTTAATAACTTGACAACTAATTAATCATTGAAGTAATTCTTAATATTATTTTGAAAACTGACTGGTTAATTAAAATTGCCGACTAACAAGCTAATGATCGATGCAGTTAAATTCATATTAATTAATTATCATACTAATTAATTGATCAATCCGATTTAGAAAACATGCTAGTTGAAATGTGTTACTCACATCCACGTTCCATCATCTAACAGACTTAGATGGTAATAGTATAATTTATTTTGTAAACTAAGCATTTATATAGTAAAAAACTTCTACTTTTTTTACAGCCTTCTAATGGGTTTTTTTTTTTTTTTAATTTCCAGCCCCCATTTTATCAATAACATTTCATACCAAAAAAGAGAAGAATTGTTAGCATAATTACAGCAATTAGCATGATTATAGGAGATTTGTGTAGCATAATTACAGCAATTAGCATGATTATAGGAGATTTGTGTAGCATAATTATAGCAATTATTATTCTTGTCCAAATTAGTTCACATTTTCATGTATAAATAGATGTAATATCTCTGTAAATGAGACACAGACAAATACACAATCATTTTCTTTATTACTTGTATTCTTTTTTCTAACAAGAATGATGAAAGAATTTCAAATGCATTGCGCGATGTTTCTATATATTGGTTGACATAGGGAACTTCTTTTCACCTTCTAACGAAGGCGTAAATTAAATGTCATGCATGACTAGGATCCCATTATATTTTAGATATTGTTGTTTAAGAGAGAGTTGTGCTTCATATATGACGTTTACATACACTTGTGTCTACTACTTTACTGGTGTATGAACTATGATGTTGCTATTGTTAAACTTCACAGAAATAGCATACCACCACGATCATTGGTAGAGTAAATAAATGGGACATGGGTTATGGTGCCTGCACTTTATTTTGGCTTTTAGAATATCAGAGGTTACGCTTGCAATTACGCAGGCAAAAGCAGAAAAAAAAAACCATGGGCGAGGGAGGAATTCTAAAAAGTGAAAAACAAGCTAGTGGTAGAAATATTAAAAAACAAGCTAGTGGTAGAAATATTAAAAAACAAGCTAGGTTTTCTGTTCTAAAATGCATTCTTCCGAGACGCAGGGACTGGCACTGTCCTCCTCCTCAAAAGGCAGCTGGTGGCGGCACCTTATAGGCCCTTTGAATTTACCACGTGTCTTATTCATGGGCATAAATCATGTACTAGTCAATCCTCAAATCTAAATCTCATACAAATACCACTTTTTTGTTGCATGCAAACCCTATATATAGCGGATCCCATAGCATATTGCTTCCCCATCTCAACATATATTACAAAGTCTCCCAAAAATCTCCCTGAACAACCACATTTTCTCTCTCAATCAGCAGCAATATCATTTTCCAATTTTCATCAATGCCTCCAAGATCCATGAAAAAATTCATTGCTCTTCTTCTCCTCCTGAGCTCTTTGTTTTTAACCTCAGAAGCTCATCCTCTGTATGTTGCCAAGTCAAATGGCTTTGGAAACAAAGAGACTGAGGTCTTCTTTAAAGGATTGCACATTAAAAATGGAGGTCCTAGCCCCGGAGGAAAAGGGCACAAGTACAATAATGCTCTCAGTCTTGGAGGGATCAAGAACTCTGGTCCATCCACTCCTGGTCAGGGACACTATTACACCACCAGTACTCAAACTCTTGGAGGGATCAAGAACTCTGGTCCATCAACTCCTGGTCAGGGACACCATTACACCACTAGTACTCCTCAAATTCTTGGAGGTATCAAGTTCTCTGGTCCATCTACTCCTGGTGAGGGACACTATTACACTGCTAGCACTTCTCGAGCACTCGGAGGGATCAAGCACACTGGTCCATCTACTCCTGGTCAGGGACACTATTACACTGCTAGCACTTCTCGAGCACTCGGAGGGATCAAGCACACTGGTCCATCTACTCCTGGTCAGGGACATTATTACATCACTAGAGCTCCTCGAACACTCGAAGGAATGAAGCACTCTGGTCCATCAACTCCTGGTCAGGGACACTATTACACTGCTAGCACTTCTCGAGCACTCGGAGGGATCAAGCACACTGGTCCATCTACTCCTGGTCAGGGACATTATTACATCACTAGAGCTCCTCGAACACTCGAAGGAATGAAGCACTCTGGTCCATCAACTCCTGGTCAGGGACACTATTACACCACTAGCAATCCTCGAACATTTGGAGGGATCAAGCGCTCTGGTCCATCTACTCCTGGTCAGGGACACTATTACGCCACTAGCAATCCTCCAACGCCCGGAAGGATGAAGCGCTCTGGTCTAAGCGTTGGTGGATCGAAAAACTGATAGTGTTTGAAATATTATCTTTCAATAATTAATTTGTTATTGGTTTTTTTTTTGGTGTCATTTGTAGTGTCAAGAACAATAAATAGAGGTCCGTTATTAGTAATAACGTGCCCCAATCTTGTTTGATTCTGAAATTTATGTAACTAATAGGTTTATTGTTTCAGTATTTTTATATTAATAATGATGAGTATACATTTATTTTAAAGTTATATTAAAATATAATTTTTAGAGGCGAGACGTTCCATTATAGAAATTTGAGAATGAGAAAGGGAGGAATGTAGGAGTTAAAAAAAAAAAAAAAGCTCCTACTTTTTTTCGAGTAGTTCTTTCAAAATAACAATAGATATATGAAATAATACATCTAATATATGAAGTATTTAATTTAACAATTGTAAAATATATATTAATAATAAATGTATGAATTTAAATGTAAATATTTAATTTAGTTAATTTTAATATGTAAGTCAAACTTAAAACTTTGATAAATGTTAATGTGATTGAAGCTATATATTTTCATCATATACATAAAAAAATAATAATTAAATACTTAATTGAACAAGCATATATATATATATATATTAATGAAGAAATTTTTCTAGATTTTTCATCACATCAATTGCAATTGGGGCTTTTGGTTAAGATTGCTTGGGCAAATGCTAAGTCTAGGCCCTCTACCCTTACTGCATGTATCTTCGTTCTAGTATGTGGATTTCCTTTTCTTTTGCTTTATTTAATTTAAATTAAGATTTTTATACTTTTAAAGATAATTTTAATATTATTAAATTAAAGTTATATGGATTTCCTTTTCTTTTGCTTTATTTAATTTAAATTAAAATTTTTGTACCTTTAAAGATAATTTTAATATTATTAAATTAAAGTTGATTCTTATTTTATTCATTTCATAGATTGGGGAAGAAAGTAGAAAAAAGTTTTAACTCTTACCTGACTACGAATACAATATGCGATAAACAAATAAATTAAAAAAATTACTGTAGTATAGCCAAAATTGGAAAATTCAATGATGTTTGAATATTTGACCAAAGATTTGCAACAGGACATAGCAATATGCAGCATTTCTAATTAAATATAATAAGCAAGTGATTCAAGAATGATCTGCACTTCTATATTGATTTTTTTTTAATTGTATTACGCAAGCAATTACACAAAGCCCTTCAAAAGGCAACAAACCTGACTTGAGAGTCATAATTCCTTTCAACGGACTAAAACGGCAACTAGAAGGCCTTTCAAGGGAGTTTCCACCTCTCTTTCACCCTGTCAAATTCAGGTCTCTTGCAATCTTTATTATATACAAATAGGACATAGATTAATGCTAATTGCACAGAACATGTAATTAACAAAGGGTATATGCCACTGATTATTTCTTCATTTTGTTTTTGAGAGAGAATCATCTCTATAATTTTTAGAGATTTTTACCTGTCCTCAATCTTATCGATTCGTAGTTTTTTCTCTATTCCATTTGAGCAGGAAATAGTTTCTTTGATGCAGCACATAGTGCAAAAAAAGGATTGATATACAATTAAACTTTTAAAAATAAATAATAACTAATCCAAGAGCTTAAAATAATAAGATTCAATCTAAAATTTAAAAATAAAATAAATCAAACACAACTTTATGAAATAAAATAATTTTATTGAATAATTTTGAAAACCTGTACATGATGAAAATAAAATGGTACTCAAAGTGTTTTAAATCATTATCTAAGTAGAAATAAATTAAAAATTTTAATCTAAATAGGAAAAATATTTAAAAACTTAAATTAAATAATAATAATATTTTAAAGTCTAAATAAAATAAAAAATATAAATAAAATTTATCTAGATAAATAAAAGTCTAACTAAAACTAGAAATTTTTGTGAAATATAAGAAATGCAGGTCTGTGTTTTCAGATCTTATCTTGATTTACTCGCTGCATCATTAACCTTTCCCACCTTAGGGCTGGAATGTAAATAGCATTGTCTTGGCGAGGGTTAAACTAAAGAACAATTATTCTTTAGTTATCTACGACAAAGGTAATCGATTGGGTTATGGCTTGTGTTTGGCTCTATGAAGGGTCTATGACAATTGCAGTATGGTATCTCTGAGGCCTTCATGTTATCCGACTAATGAAGGTTGACCCTAAGACTATACGAGAATGAGAATGCCGTAAGCTCTGCCATATGACAACCTCCAAGGCTACTGGTGTTGTTATGGGTTGCAGGGTATTAGTAGGCTTCAATGGAAAGAAGGCTTAATAGTTGATCAAAATATATCTTGTCCAAGATTGCAAAAGCACGTGTTTGGCATCCATGAGGCCTTTTGCCGGTTGTTTTCCGCTTTCAAAGAAGCAAACAACAGAAGGCGTTGGCTAGTCTTGCCTTCTTCTATAGCTTTAGGGTTTCCTCTACTTGGCTTATAAATTTTATGGTGACGGAGCTAGAAATTTTGGTCTCTAGTGGCTCCCTACTTTTATGTTTTAAGTCTTGAGCTTAAATTGTTTATTTAGATCTTAGGCTATATATGACTTATTATCCAATGAAATTTATATTTAAAAAAAAAAAAAGACTTTGAGAAATGTCAATGCAACCCCTGATCTTAGGCATGCCCACAGTTCTTAAAAATCTTGAGCTTAATTCAACAATTGTATAGAACCAATTAAAATAATATTGAATTGAAAGTATGGTTATGATTCTTGATTAACAACTGATGTAGAATCATACTAGATCCATACTAAATGAGAACCGAATCGAAAATTGAAGTATAAAAATTAAATTAAATTAAAATTAAAAAAAATTAAAACAAAACGTTTCAAAAATTCAATTTATTTAATTTAATTCCGATTTATAAATAAACCTCAAATTTGAACCGGAAGCATACCTCTATCGGGGTTTTGCTCGAGTAAATAGGAATGGATAAATAGCCATCCTTTCTCACGCTATTATTTTTGATTTGCATGTCCATCGGAGTAAATAGCAAAGAGGCACAACGGGCCGTTAATAAACATTTCAAATACCGTACAATCTTATGGTCAACAGATTAACCGCAATTGGAAGTCAAAAGATGACTCTGCCACGCTCTCCGACGTGAGGAATGTCCTAACCCTTTTGAAGAAGGTGAGAAGGTCCTCGCTTTCCACACCAACAAATTTATGAAGCCAAGGTACTTTCTTTCCATTCAAGTTCCATAGGTAATGCGTTGAGCTTGATTAATTGAGGGATTTCAATACAAACATCGCTATTTCTAATTGCTAGTCCAAAGATGGTGGCGTATCTTGGATTTTGCTTGCAAAATTTTGCTTTCATTTTGTCCTATTTAGAGTAATTAATCTATGCTTTCAATCCCTTGTAAAATTTCCATTATTTTTAATTTCTAAGTATCCCTTCTGAATGTTACCGTAGCGTTGGATGCAAATTTGTCCCCTTTTGTCTCCAAATATTACCTGATCATCCTTCTACTCTACAATGGATACTTGAAAATGTCTGAGAACTATATTATAGAATATGCATTTCTATTGCTTATTGTTGAATTAGCTATTTAGCATAAGTACATCATTCTGCCTTGCCTCCTGCTGTAACTCAGGCAAATTGGCTGCATTTCCATTTCTTTGATCAATGGAAGGCTGGACAAGGATGACGAGCTTTTGCAAATATCCTCATGAACGCGCATAATTGATGCCCAAGCATGTTATCTGCAGCTCAAGAAACTAATTTTTCGAACTGGATTTCTCAAATGCTACTTCAAAATGAAAACGGACCATTTCAAGGGCTGTTGCTAATTGCCAATTAAACGTAAGTTTGTCTGTCTTGTATTTACTTTAGCAAACTGTATCTTGTTCAGTGGAATTTAAATTCTTTTATCCCCCTTTTTCTGCAAGTTGATGAAAGCTGAATACGAATTTAATAAATGGAAGTATTATGTTCATTACCATGCAAGTATCAATAGTGATATTGTTTGCATTTCTTCCTTTTGTTCATTCAGGGCAATTTTACCTCGCCTGTGTTTTCACTTAACAATGCTTTGAAGATATTACCTTCATTTGCGGAGTTGTGTTAAATGCTATATTACCTTCTTTTATAGCATCTTGATTGCATAATCTCATATGTTTTGCAGGGTTCGAACAAACAGTAAGTAGCTTCTATCATGTGTCTGAAAAATTTGATTTTTGTTTCAGAGGGGCAGGTAGATATTGGAGCTATTGAAGTCTTGATCAATTTGTTTATTGTGTTCTAGTTTTCACTTCATATTGGGTGCTTATAGCACTTTCTTCATTTTACGGTTTGGATATGAGTTTTTTTTTTCTTTTTTTTTTTTAATCCCAATTTGACTTTTGTAACCATTGCATTTTTTTTTTGGTCATGGTTTTAATTAATAAGATAAGCTCCTAGTGAATATTACAACCATTATCCATTCTACTGGAAGATTTACTAAATATCTCAGCATTTTTTTTTTTCTCAAGGAAGCTCAGTAGTACACATACATACCTATTAAAATTATAAGTTTGCGCTGTCATTTCACACAATATTACAACATGATGGTCCTGTTTTATGCTTTTATTATTTCTGAAATTCACTGTTGTCAATGACTTGGCTTTGAAGAGCATTTGGATCTTTGGATTTCAGCATCTGATTTAATTTTCTTCATAAAATTGTATCTTGCTTGATTTGATTATGCCTTCTAGAATGTCTGTGGACTCATGTTGGGTGATATTAATACTAGACCAGCCGAATATACACACTTTGAAGAGATAGAATTGAAATGTTCTGCCGGGAAAGGAATATGCTTAAGCTTCTATAATCTGGTGGCTTACCCTGCTAGTTACAACTCTGAGAAGTTGTCTTTTCTTGTTCTTCTATTTATACAACAGTTGGGATGAATGGGTTGGAGAGGAACGTCTGATGAAACATAGTGATGACAATGTACAGAAACTTCTCAATAAAAGTCAGGACTTGGAGAAAAATACGAAGGTAGGGTTTGCATCACAGATTAAACCAAAAAGTTCCTGTGGTTAGAATGAATGCCTAATTTAGTATATATTGAATCTTAAATATCCTCTCAGTATATTTTACATGATTATGTGATATTTTACACTGCCATTTTGTTTTATAATTTTTTTTTTCTTGAATGTAGTTGTACACCATATCCTTTGATTGAGAAATGAAAGGATAGAAACTGTAATACTGTATAGAGGCAGAACTTCTAACCAATGCCTAAATTCCTAATGAGGTTGGACTTGAATGTCGAAGTCAACAGACTATATATTTTGTCCTTAACATAAATGTTGGGGAAAGGGGTGGGGGAAGGACCCAGCTGCAGCTATGAACTCCCCTTGGATAGTGAACTGGAAGTGAATAAAAGGTTGTGAAATTGATGCTTATGATTGCTGTGTGACTAATGGGGCCATACTTGCTAAGTTGATGCTATTTGAGCGTTTTCTATGGTTGTCTATGTAAGACTGATTGATTGGAGTATGATGGAGACATTAATTAATATCTAAAAATTAATTTCTCTCTTAAAATAGAAGAGACTCCTTAAATACAAATGGGGATAAATTTATATAATCATTTGAATTATTCAATCTATGACGATATGGCTTCTCATTGTCTAGGCATGCATATACTGGTGATCATACATCCACACAAATCGGTCTTATTTTGTACTAGATAATTGAGGGGGAAAAAAAATTCTTCCAGAGCACCCGAAGAATTCAAGTAGAGATCAAATCAATTACAATCTCATGTCTTGACATTAATTAAGAGCATGCTATGCTCCACAAATGTTAAATTTGGATTTTGATGTGTTGTTGAGTTTTCAAATGGATTTTTGGTTTTTCTTATATTTATTACTGGTTTCTTGGTATGAGTTTTTCATCTATTTCACAGTTATGAGGCTGATGACAGGTGAGTTAAGATCTTTGGCCATTTATGGCGTTCCTGACTTGAGATTTAAATAGTTTATTGAGCAATATTTATAAAGTTTTATTAAATGAACTGACTATTGAGCTTTAGCTCAAGTTTGTAAAGGAATAAGGGTTCACACTGCAAAGAAGGGGAAAATCACCTTAATTTGATTCCATTACTAATCCTCGTTGCATTTGAGAACTTCCTTGTGTCTAATCTACCACGTCAAACTTCTAATTGTTGATTGCAAATGTGCCCAATCCCTTTCCTTCATTCTTTGAATCAACCTTAAAGTTATTCTGGGACATATATGCAGTTGCAAGGGGAAAGAGGAGGAAAAATAACTCTTTCAACAAGGTAAATTCAGCTTATCTCCACCTAATGCACGGTTAGTATGTCAATGTCAATCAATACACAAATAATCAGACAATTTTATATAATCTTTGTGTTTTAAAGAGGTTTTATATTCATAATTTGGCATCTCTGTGCTTAATTTGTTGTTTTCAACTGTCAGGAAAAAGATGTTATACCCTTGGAAAAGCTTGTGAGTCTCCAAATTCCAACAATGGTTAAGAAGCAACTTCTTGATGTTTGTGAATTTATTACTCATCTGGAACAGAAATAAAATCTAATTGGCTACAAAGCTGATCTACTATTCATGTTCTGAGGGAGTACAAGGATGAACGGGTTCATTACCATTCCAATATTACAGCATTTCTGAGTTCTGTTTGAGTTTAACTAAAGTATTAAACAATTACCTTCAAGTACTGTACATAACTTATTTCACAGTTTTGATTGTATTCCTTCCTTGTCAGGTTAAACTTCCTCACAACCTAATGTGGATGACATTATGAAGAAATATCACAATTATAGATTTTAGAAAGATGGCTAGTAAGTTCTTAGCATGTCCTTTTATTAACTTCAATATTTTTCCTCCTTAGTTGCTATTTTGAGTTATAGAATTTGCAGAGTCAAACTTTAGGATTGATCAAATACAAATGTTTCCCCATCCTTTCTATCATTATCATTACCTTTTTTTAGAGAATATTTCTGTTAAAAAACCTATTAACTTTATATAATAGCTTTAGAAAGTTGGCCTATCCCTGAGTTCAAAACAGGTAAAATTTCTTTGATTATTCTGAATTTCTGGAAGAAGAGAAAATATCCTTGAATTCTTGTACTTGATGGTCTATTGCTGATGCTTCGATGTTTTATTGATTTGGTGGGTTTAGGATATCTGAAGCAGTTGGAGAATTACAAAAGGTTTATGTTCTTACTTGAATAAGGCATTGCAAGTGATGCTTCTGTACAGAAATGAGCACGAACTATGTGCTGTTGCAATTGAAGATGATGTCTTTCCCTTAACAGTATATGGTGCTGAGCATATATTACATCTGTTGGTACGATTTTTCTTTGGAGATATACAAAAATAGTTTACATTGAAAAAACTGTATTATGCCTTTGTGCATATACAAAAAGCAGTCAGCTGCTTAGAAATTTTTGTGGGTTAGGAATGTAACATCCAGTTACATGTAACACTGATGTCATTGGATGCTTCTCACTAATTCATCCATAAAAGTAACTACTTGCTGATATTTCGTATTTGCCACTTCCTTTTCCCCTCTAAAATGAGGATATGTTTGGTGGATTTACCCTTTATTTTCTAAGTTATATGATGGTAGACTTGGTTTTCGAATGGGTTACGTGGTCTTATTTCTGGAGTTAAGTTCACTGTAGAAGGTTAATAATGAAGCGATTAACATGTTGAGTTGATTTGTCATAACACTTTACATCTTAGTTGTTCGATAGGAAGGACTGTAATATATTGCCGCCTTAATTAGAAAATAAATTAATTTAGGATGACTGCTTTCTGGTTTAATCTAGGGTTGTAACTTTCATTTCAGTTGCTCATGCGAAATTGATCCCCCAGGCAGCTGCTTCCAAGTTTAGTCTCACACAAGTTTTTCACACACCACAGAAATTGAAGAAGAATTAGTGTAGTATTCAGAAACATGCGCGTGCCATTGAAGATTATATCTACATCAACTTCCCTGCTAAAAACATTTGTGTGGCGCTTGCAGTTATGTTGCCAGAGAGAGCATATGCAAACAAACAATGAAGAGGAAACACAGATGGAGTTGCAGCAAAAATTAGTGGACTTTCTCAAGTATGACCTAGACTCTGACTATGAATAATAGTCAGATCTGCATTTTCATCTGATTAAGTATAAATAATTAAGATTCACTCAGGATAATGGCTGTTCTGACAAGCAAATGATAGTTGGACGCAAAATCCAACTTGAACCTTATATGCCCTTGTATGCCTTGAAGACATCCATAATGTTCAAGGAGGGAAGGTGGGCAAAAGGGCAAAAATTAAAAATAAAAAGTAGAGGAGGCATCCCTGGAACTCCAATGTTTTTGAGGCACCTACGACTTTTCACTTAATGGAAGAATTTTCATAATTCTTCAAGTGATGTTTAATTTAGTTTATATATGTTTTAAGAATGCCACTCTGTTGACGTCTGTAGGTGTTTTTTTTTTTATAAGCAAGATAATTTTATTAATAATAAAATATTTAAGAAAAACTTAGCATATACCATCCGTCTAAGATCTGATCAGTAGACCTTCCTAAATTCTAAGATGACGCATGCTAAGTGAAAAAAAAATATAAAGAATATGCAATACAAAATTTTAGACTAATTATTGAATATATTGGGAGCACTAAAAAATAGTATTTCCTTAAATATAGTAAAATAGTTTTTCCTTATTTACAGAGAGGTGAAACCTATGTTTATGGAGAGAATGTACATATACACCAAATGCACCTAATAATTTCTCTTAATTCTATATATGAACAAACCAAAACAACCAAAAACACGTCTGTAGGTGTATATGGTTACAACCATTTCGATCAATCCCCTTTCTAGGTTAAAGAAATTTGGACTATGTTTATCATGTACTTTAAAACCCTTTAACAAATTGCGCATTGAGAATCAAATAGTTGATGGTTGAAACCATGCATTGTCTAGGAGGAACTTGCCTTAATTGCAAGAAGAGACTTATAACTGCCATGCCAGAACTGTCCCAAGCTATTGTGTTGCTCGTCTCCTTTCATTTCTCCTCCTGTAGAAGGTTAAGGTTGAGGCAGGGGATGAGTAAAATTTGGTTCAAATTGAAAAAAAAAATAATCAAACTAATTTTAATTTAAAAATTAAGTTTATTTTTTTCGATTTAAGAAATTTAGTTTCCTGAGTTTGGTTTAGTTTACTTAATCGAATAATTTATTTTTTTAAAATTAATTTTTATTCTTAAATTAAAGTTAAAAATATAAAATATAGTGAAAATTAAGTATGAAATTAGTTTAAAATAAATTTAAAAATATTCAAAATGAAACTTAAATAGAATTAAATTATTAATGGATTTAAATCGAATTAAATTTGTTCAATTCATTTTGGCATGTTGAAAATTTCAATTCGTTTAATTTGATTTTCCTCAGTAATTTGGTTTAGTTTGATTTAATCTATTAAAAATTTTAATTTATTTAATTTTTTTTAATTTTTAATTAAATCGATGATGCTCACCTCCAACTTGATGGCTTGCTCTTTCTGCTGAAGGACAATGCTGGATTATCATAATATGGACTTCTCCAAGCAGTCAATGTTCCATAGTCTAACAGGTCCACTGCATTTACATTCGTGTTCAACGGCGAAATTAACGTGCATCCTCTTGTACGTCAGGATACCCGAGCACGCGCGGCATTTAAAATGTTGGGTATTAGGTTGCGTCAATGGTGAAGCTTCTAAATTCTAAGTTACGAATTTTGCACTTGATAGGAGAATTAAAGAGGAAAAAAAAAAATTCTTCATTTTAACTTTAGAACATGAAGCTTTTGGTTTTCGTCCACATGACAGTCCGCCTGATTCATAATGACAGTGATTGATAAATCATAAATTAAGAAGAAGAGAAGGGGGCCATGAACGTGATGGTACTGATAGAAATGATCATCTTTAAAGCTTAAACCTTGGGCTTTGAACACATTGCCATATCCCGTTCAATTTCAATTCGGAGATTTCTCTCATTTATCAATTGGATTCATTAATAAAATAAATTCCTTCAATAGAGAATTTGACTATTCTTTTTTATAGCATCGTCCAAAGTTTAACAAAAGCACTTAATTAGTTTTTTTTATTAATTAAAATTTCTTTAAACATTATTTTGATATTATTAAATTAAAACTTAACCATAGTTATTGACTAATTTTTAAGTACTTAGTGGATCCGCATTCAACAGTGACCTCCTTGGCCTTAGTTTACTGCAAAGTCCAAACCAACTACAGGACAGAAAATAACAGAAAGATTTGCCGACCATACCACGCTTCTTTGTTAAGTTTGAATTTTCAATCTGATCATGAAGGTATCGTCTTCGAATTCATATTTATTAGTTGCATACTATTTTAATGCCCAACTTCAGGCTAACCCAGACCATCAACCTCAATATGGATACCCATTTTTTCTTGATTGTATTTTCTTTGATTTTATCATCTCTTTTTTTGTCTTCTGCAACTAATTCTGCTTTAAGAGGAGGTTCATATCTCTCAGTGGAGAATCCAAATGACTTTCTCGTTTCACCAAGGGGAGATTTCTCTGCCGGTTTTTACCCTGTTGGCGATAATGCTTATTGCTTTGCTTTGTGGTTCAGCAAACCATCTTGCAATAACAACTGCACTGTTGTTTGGATGGCGAACCGTGACTTCCCAGTTAATGGAAAACGCTCAGAGCTCTTGCTGCTGGAATCTGGTAACCTTATCTTAACAGATGCCGGTGAGGCCACTGCTTGGTCAACGGACACTATTTCACGATACCCAGCAGAGTTGCGCCTTCACGATACTGGTAATCTTGTTCTGCAGAATATTGAGGGTGATGTTATATGGCAAAGCTTTGATTCACCTACGGATACCCTTCTTCCTTCGCAACCACTCACTAAATATACGGAGCTTGTCGCATCAAGAAGCCACACTAACTTTTCTAGTGGTTTCTACAAGCTAATTTTCGATGATAAAAATCTTCTTCGTCTTCTCTATGAGGGTCCTGAGGTTTCAAGTGTTTACTGGCCATACCCGTGGTATAAAGACTGGGAAGGAGGGAGATCCCCATACAACAGTAGTAGAATTGCCTCACTTGATTCGTTGGGAAAATTTACTTCATCTGATCATTTTTCTTTTCTATCATCGGATTGGGGGGTGAGCCTCCAGAGAAGACTAACACTCGATTCTGATGGTAATGCTCGACTATATAGCCGAGAAGAGGGGAGCGCAAGGTGGGCTGTTTCATGGCAAGCGAAATCTCAAGTATGTGAGATTCATGGAATTTGCGGACCTAATAGTACATGCAGCTACAATCCACTTTCTGGTAGCAAATGCTCTTGCCTTCCAGGATATAAGATGAAGAAAACTGGTGATTGGTCTTATGGCTGTGAACCGAGATTCAATCTCTCATGTAGCAACCATGCGGAGATCGGTTTCATTCAACTCAAGCATGTTGAATTTTATGGCCATGATGGCAACTTCTATTCAAATGTCAGCTTAGAGACATGCAAGAAATTATGTTTGGAATCGTGTAATTGCCAAGGATTCCAGTACAGGCATATTGGCGACACTATCGTTCCTTATTGTTACCCTAAGATGTTATTATCAAATGGGCAATATACACCAAGCTTCGGTGGAGATTTCTATATCAAAGTTCCTAAAACAAGCCTATTCTCGGGTAATGAGGAAGCTTCAGGATTAGGATTAGGTATATGCCCCTCCGACCATGCTAAGCCTTTGTCCTTGTTCAGAGTTTATGCAGGAAGCCCCGAAAATGGGACCTTGAAGTTCATGCTTTTGTTCGCCTATGGTGTTGGGGGAGTTGAGATTATCGTTATCCTTCTTGCCTGGTGTTTCTTGAATAAGTCTCAGAAGGACTCCAATGAAGCTACACAAAACTATCATCCTGCAGCAACTGGATTTAAAAGATTCACTTATTCTGAGCTCAAAAAATCAACCCGGAACTTCAGCCAGGAAATTGGAAGAGGAGCAGGAGGAATCGTATACCAGGGGACGCTTTCTGATAATCGAGTTGCAGCAATCAAACTTCTTAATGTAGCTAACCAAGGAGAAGCGGAGTTTCTAGCAGAAATTAGCACCATTGGGAAGCTTAATCACATGAACTTGATAGAGATATGGGGTTACTGTGCAGAAGGGAATCACAGGCTTTTGGTGTACCAGTACATGGAGCATGGTTCCTTGGCGAAAAATCTCTCTTCAAACGCGCTTGATTGGCAAAAGCGGTTTGAGATCGCACTAGGCACTGCAAGAGGACTTGCCTATCTGCATGAAGAGTGCTTGGAGTGGGTCCTGCACTGCGACGTAAAACCTCAAAATATACTCTTGGACTCAAACTACCAGCCAAAGGTATCGGATTTTGGCTTATCCAAGCTACTAAGCAGAGGTGATTTAAATCACTCAAGCTTCTCAAAGATAAGAGGAACTAGAGGGTATATGGCACCTGAGTGGGTTTTTAATCTGCCCATCACATCCAAAGTAGATGTTTACAGTTATGGGATAGTGGTGTTGGAGATTGTGACTGGAAAAAATGCAGCAATAGGAAGTTATGGCTCACAAACAAGTGGGGAGATAGAGCACGAAAGATTGGTGACACTGGTGAGGGACAAGAAGAACAAAGCTAATGGAGTGACATCGTGGATTGAAGAGATCATAGACCCTACGTTGGAAGGTAAATATGACCAAGCTAAAATGGAAGCTCTGATTTCATTAGCCCTGCAATGTGTGGAGGAAGACAAAGATGCCAGACCTACCATGAGCAGGGTTGTTGAGATGCTTCTGCACCTTGAAAACGATAATTAATCGGGATATTATTACTGAATTGTATTAATGGTAACTGTTCTGGTTTTAGTGTTTATTTCTTTTCCCTCCAAGATCCTAGCCTAACGTGTTCAAAATTATTCCATGCATTAAAATCGTTAGTTATTGTTTTTAGAGTCAATGAAAATTATTTATTGATCAAACAAAAAACACTATAATGCACTTAGCAGTCATCTATTTTTTTTTTCCAATAGGCAATGATAATTTTATTACATTAATGAAATAAGAAAAAAAATTTAAGATATAATATGGTCTGTCTAGATCAATCTAGTCATATCTATTTTGTTTAGCTTTCACTTATTTAATTTAATATAAAAAATTTATTTATATGAAAGATTTATAAATATAATAATAAATTTTATTTTATATTTTAAATATATTAAATATAAATAAGAAAATAAAATTTTAATATAATATTTTTAATGCGGACAAAAATTTTCTAACTGAAGACAGGGTTCCAGCACAAGTTGCAAGCAAAAACAAATGGTTGGCATCACGATAAGAAGGAAAAAAGGGAAGTCTTTACGTGTACGTCAATAAAAAGTTAAATAATTTAATATAAGAGAATTTTTATTTATATTTAATTTATTATTAAATTAAAATATGTGAGATTGATAAATATAATAATAAATTTTATTATATATTTTATATTTAAAATATATTAAATATAAATAAGAAAATGAAATTTTAATATATTATTTTTAATGCAGACAAAAATTTTCTAAATGTACGTGTGGGACATCTTTCTAGCACAAGTTGCAAAACAAAAAGAAATGGTTGGCGCCATGATAAGAAGGAAAAAGGGGATGTACGTCAACAAAAAGTCCAAATCCATCTTTCCGCACATGGTAATTATTGAACTTTGCTATGACCAAGTCAATCGACGTGGACATCCTCTCTGTACAATTTTATTTTGTTTAACGAAGTTCTAGGCTGAGGGCTAATCGCTAAGATTTTTCTTCTTTCATCAACTATTTTCTTAGCTGGATTAGACCAAGAATGGTTCAAGTTGTGTAGGCACCTTGAAGCTTTGTGAAGATAATAATAATAATTTCTGTGTTGTGTAATTATTAATATTTGAATACTTATATTTTAGAAAATAAATAAAAATATCTTTAAGTTTTGATTTCTTTATTCACTTTTTTTTTCATCTATTTTTCTTATTTAACTGTTAATTAAAGAATCAAAATGTAGTAAATGAGGGAAAAAATGTTGATAATAATAAAATTTAATAATTAAAGTATTCTTAATGATAAAATTTAGTGCTAAAATAATAATTTATTTTAATAAATATTAAATTATTTTCACTCAATTGAGAAAAATAAATGGAGGAATGAAAGTATATGACGGAATTAAAATTTAAAAACTTTTTCATTTATTTTTTTAAAATATAGAAATTCAAATGTTAATTATGGTATAGCACACGAATAAAAAAGTAATTTATGCTTATAATAATAAGAAATTAATTTAATAATGCAGAGTATTTATTATATGAGGGTTTCAGTGGCATAGAATATTCTAGGTAATATAATATAATATTAATTCTATTTAGTTCTAATCTTTCAAACAATCAATTTTAAAAACATGCATACTTGATGATTAATGTATCACTTGTAGAAATATACGTACTAAAGACTCACGATGCTACTGCCATGGTTGAGAAAGACCAGAGGGATTTGAGATTGCACTTGCAAGAATTAAAATTTTTTTTTCAAAAAAATTCAGATGTTTTAAAGATCTATTCTCTCTTCCAATGTTTAATTCTATTTATATAGAACGCCAATAGATTATATATGTGTGTATGCATGTGCATGAAAAAATACTATATTCATAATTCATGAATGTATATTTATATAAGCAAAAGGAATTTTTAATATTTTACATGACAATTAAATTTCTAATTCACAATTAAAGAAATTTCATGTTATCAGTGCATATATATCTCCTTTATATTGTTGTTTGTATCTTTATTTATGAGTATGCAACAGATATTTTTTTATGTATGTACTCTTTTAATTAATTTGTATCCAGAATTAGAATATTTTGGTTTGATTTTCTGACTTGCGTGAGAGTGTTTCAATTTGAATAACGATTTTCCACAGGGAAAGCAATTGCTCCAAGCATCCTCTTCGATTTTCCAGGATCATTGCTTCATCAAGACTAATATAAATCTATTATTATAATATTATTATATTTTTATTCGTTGGAAGAAGATGAATCTTCGACTATTCACAGGGAAACTGACTACCCTAACACATGAAAAGAGATTTAAGCTTACAGAGCCTTTGATCCTAAGCCAGCCATTAATGGTGTATTAACTTTTTTTTCTTTTATCAATCAAGTGTTTAAATGGAGAATTTTATTTTAATTTTTTTTATTTATCAATTTTACTTACTAAAAAATTAAGATGGATCATTTTACCCTAAAATAATAATATTATTTTCATTAATTCCTCTGCTTTACTTATCTAAATTATTTTTTTTTCTCTGTTATTTTTTTTAACAAAATTTATTTATTTTTTATATATTCTTTCTCCATCAATATATATGAAGTTATAATCAAATCCTGGTGGCACCCAAACAAATGAGAAAAAAAAATTATTTGCTTTTGAATAAAATGAGAAAAAAAAAAATTTCTTTGTTATGTTACCAAACGTTGCGAGAAAATGTAAATTTGAATAATAATTGAAAGGAAAATTTCTAATATGCTTCTGGACTCTAACTATAATCCAAAAGTGCCATATTTTGGTTTATACGACCATGATTATAGGAAGAATATGACAAATCTAAGATGGAAATTCTGAGAAGCCCACCATGAGAAGAGTCGTTGAGATGCTTCTGCAACTTTATTTTATTATTATTATTATTTTTTTTTTCGGAAAGTGTGAATTCTGCAACTAGAAAGTGATGAATTGTAAACCGAGTTTTAAGTACAAATTTCCCGCAATGCCAACACTTCATCGATGCAAAGACCAACTAGGGACTCCCCAGCTGGGCCTAATATTCCACCATAAAGTGTGTGACTCGTGCTTACACATGGGCCAGGCCTGAGGACAAAACTCCTTAACAAAGCATTACTCTAAAATGTTTTGGGTCAATTTTCTGTTTGGACGATAGAGGCCCATCTCTTTTTGATGAGTGTTGAATGTACGAGGGGAATGTTCCAAATAAAACAGACTAGGGATTTCGGCTTTTCCCTGCATTTGTAACTACTAGTTTTTCAAATACACGTATTTGGGTGGATTCCTGATTTTTTATATATAGATAAAATTTATATATAAATAAAATTGACAAGCTATATATATATATATATATGTGTGCGCGCTGGCCCGTTGACCCTTATAAACATATGAATTTCATAAAAATTATATAAATGGATAAATAAATCACTCAATTTAAAAATTTAAATTTACAAGTGAAAGTTAAAAAAATAATTTTATATTTAATTTCTAGCCCATTTTGTATGTGAATATTAGTTAATTGGATTTAAAATAGAAATAAATACATGTTAATTTTATTTTATCGTAAAATGTCTAATTAATAAATGAGGATGGCGAATATTCAAATTCTAAAATCAATAAATGATTTTATATTCTTAATATTTAGTTCATTAAATAGAATAAAGGATTTACCTTTATTTTCTAAGTTAATTTAGGATTGTCACTTTTCTTTCGGTCACTGCCGCATGAAATAGGATTAGATCGAGAGTTGCATGCAAGTCGCTGATCATGGGAAATTGATCTCATCCACCTGGTGGCTGCTTCACATAAGTTTTTATTTTAGCATTGGAAACACACCAAAGAAATAGTGTAGTACAGAGAAATATGTGCACACTATTGAAGATCTATGCCAACTTCCCCGCTGAAAACAATTTTCTGTTGCTTGCAGTAAAGTGATAGAGATTAGAGAGAGCATATGCAAACACCGAAGAGGATACACATGAAGGATTTGCAGCAAAAATTAATTGACTTTCTCAAGTATAACCTAGACTCTGACTATGAATTATTTCCTTTCTAGGTCAAAGAAATTTGGGACTAAGTCACCTATGTGTTCCTATTAATTTTTTTTTCTGGTAATCTTTTTATTAATAATAAAAAATTATATTGCAAATAAAAAAAAAAATTGCATATTGAGAATGAAATAGTTGATGGTTGAAACTTGAAGCCATGCATTGTCTAGGAGGAACATGCCTTTTATAACAAGAGACTTGAATTGCCATGCCAGAACTGTTCAAAGCTATTGTACCAACTATTGCTCGTCTCCTTTCATTTCTCTTTTCCTTTAGAAGGTTAAGCTTGAGCTAAGGATGAGTAGAATTTAGTTCAAATTGAAAAAAAAAATAATAATAATTGAAACAATTTCAATTTAAAAATTCAGTTTATTTTTTCGATTTAAAAAATTTAATTGCTTTAGTTTGGTTTTATTTTTTCAGAAACAATCAATTAAATTAATTAAATAGTTTATTTTTTTAAAATTAATTATCATTAAATCTCAAATTCAAGTTAAAAATAGAAAATATAATTAAAATTAAGCATGAAATTAGTCTCAAATTGTAACAAATTGGTAATTAAATTCATTTGCTCCAATTCGATTAGTTTGTTTAGTTTGGTTTTCTTCCTTAATTTAATTCAATTTGATTTGATATATTAAGAATTTTAATTTATTCAATTATTTTTTCAAATTGAATCAAATTAAATCGGATGATGTCACCGGAACTTGATGGATTGCTCATTCTGCTGAAGTAAAATGCTGGATTATCATCACTGGACTTTTCCAAGCAGTCAATGTTCCATAGTCTACCAGGTCGTCCACTGTATTTATCAATTAGTGTTCAGCAACGAAATTAAGGTGCATCTTCTTGCAGCTAGCAAGGGCGTAGTGCTCTAGCTGTGAAAGACTAGAGAGAAAGAGTGAGAGAGGAGGAGAAGGAGAAGGGATTCCATCCACCTAGCCTATAAAAAAAAAAAAAAAAGTAATGAGAGCATATTTCTAGACATATTTTAAGAAATATTTCTAGTGAGGTATATTTATTAACAAAACAGGGTATAATTATTAAAAGAAAATAGTACATATTGTATCTCAAACTAATCCCTGACTACCAAAGACCTCTAGCATGACTTGTAAAGTATTTAAAATATTTAAGAGATTGAAGCATACAATATTAATATAAGAGATTGAAGGATCGTTAATATATATATATATATATATATATATATATATATATATATATATATATATATATATAAAAGAGATTGAAGGAACTTCAAGGCTAAATCTTACACTTAGATGTGTTATACAAAGTTAGTAAATGAATGTTAAATACGAGCAAGTATATAACACTTAAAATATGAGGTAATTATTTATTAATTAAATGTAAAGTATTAAAAGTATTTAATATTTATTTATTGATTTATGTAATACACGTATTATTAATTATAATATTTTAATTATTTTTCACAATTTTTCAAATTAAAAATAATTAAAAAAAAAAAAAAAGTTAAACGCAACGAAAAAAAAAATTGAAAATTAGAGTTGCAATACTTTAAATTTCTAATACATATTGAAAAAGACTTCAAAAGAGAAAAAATAATAATTCAAAGGAAAATTTCTGCTATACTCTGGGCTTTATTTATCTGGCAAAAGTTTCAGATTTTAACTTACTTTCAATCGAGTTGATCTGATCATTCAAGCTTCTCAAAAATAAAAGAAATTAAATTTGATTTGCAAATAATTTTTCTTCAATATAGATTTGGACTTGCTTCATCTAAATTATGGTCCAACGTCTAATATAAGCACTTTATTATTATTATTAAATAACTTACATTGCACTTTATTTATACTCATTATGCATATTTGTGATTTTATTTTTTTTAAATGAAATTTTTTGTTAATTTTTGTTATAATATAATATTAATAAAATATATTATTTTCAATAATAATTTTTTAATATGTTGCATGTTGATTTTTTTTTATTTCAGAATATAAATAATAAAAAATTTGTAAAAATTTATTTTCTAATATATTAAAGTTCATTTATATTATATTATAACGTTTGAAATTTTTTATCTAAACATTTAACACCCCATTAACTCTAAAAAAATATTATGAAAAGATTAATAGATATTATTCTATAATATTTTAAAATAATGTTAACAATACATTCTATGGTTTTGAACAATACATATATTGATGATGAGAATAGTAATAATTATATTGAAATAATAATTTTATAATAAAAAAATCTATATAAAAAATGTATAAGAAATATTATTAAAATAAATTAGGGTAATAAAATTCTTTATTATGTTTCAAAACTAGTGTTCACAAAAAAATTACTAAAGATGTAAAAAAATATTTATAATTAATTATCTTTATAATATGTGCATTAGTAATTCTAACATATTATCACTAAGTATAATTATTATTAAAATAATATTAAAAATTTAGTTTATATTAATTATTGTAATATTAGAAATTGAAATTTTTAGAAATTTAATAAAATATGTTTCGTCACTAAATATTATTAGCGACAATGATAAAGGGCTTGTTTATAAAATATTAACAACGAATTTGTGTTGCTAAAAGACAATGTCATATGAATAAACCTCATTAACAAAGTGTTAGCGACGAGATTTGTGTCAAATGTGAAAAGATAAATGCATTGCTGGACACGCAGAAAATTTCAAGGACAATCATTTTTTGGTTTAAAATTTGAACAGTACATGATATAACAAACTAATTTTAGTCACGCAATATTAGCATACAACTTAGTAAACTAATTTCACGAGTACACAAACAAGTTAACTAATATTCTTTAAATATTTCTTAGCAAACTTATATTACAGCAGATCACTCACATATTTAACAAAATGTAAAACATGAAATTATTATGAATTAAATTTCAAACAACTAGTTCACACATACCAATTTCCCTTCTAATTCTGCAAAATGTTTATTCATTAAGAGGTTTTGTAAAAATGTCAGCAAGTTGATTTTCAGAGGCAACAAACTCGATTTTGATATTTCCATTTTGAACATGATCTCTAATAAAATGATGTCTGATCTCAATATGTTTAGTTCTTGAATGTTGGACTGGATTTTTGACCAAGTTTATGGCACTTGTGTTGTCACACCTAATTGGAACAAGATTATATTTTAAACCAAAATCTTCCAATTGTTGTTTCATCCATAAGATTTGAGCAACACAACTACCAGCAGCTATATATTACCTCATTTGTAGATAAAGCTCTGAAGTTTGTTTCTTCTTGTGCTAAGAAACTAGTGCAAGACCAAGAAATTGACAAGTACACGAAGTACTTTTTCTATCCGATCTACTTCCAGAAAATCGAATCACTATAACCAACAAGATTAAATGATTCACATTTTGGATACCATAAACCAATTGAGTATGTGCCAATGAGATATCTAAAGATCCTTTTAACTGCACTTAAATGGGATTCTTTTGGACATGATTGAAATCTTGCACACAAGCAAATATGTCTGGTCTAGATGCAGTAAGGTACAAAAGAGAGCCAATCATACCTCTATAAAGCTTTGTATCCACTTCTTTACCTTTTTCATCATTGTCAATTTTGATTGTTGAACTCATAGGAGTGCCCATGCTCTTCAAATCTTCCATTTTAAATTTCTTTAGCATATCCTTGATGTACTTTGATTGATTTATGAAGATGCCATCATTCATTTGCTTAATTTGAAGTCCAAGGAAGAATGTGAGCTCACCCATCATGCTCATTTCAAATTCATTTTGCATAATCTTAGAAAATTTCTTGCAAAGAGATTCGTTAGTAGCACCAAAAATTATATCATCAACATAAATTTGCACAATGAGCATATCATTATGATGCTTCTTAACAAAAAGTGTTGTATCCACTTTGCCTCTTTGAAAATCATTTTGTAAAAGGAATTTACTAAGCCTTTCATACCATGCTCTAGGAGCTTGCTTTAAACCATATAAAGCTTTAGTAAGTTTATAAACATGATTTGGATGCTCATGATTTTCAAAGCATGGAGGTTGTGCAACATACACTTCCTCATCAATATAACCATTTAAAAATGCACTCTTGACATCCATTTGATAAAGCATAAAATCCTTGTAACATGCAAAGGCACACAACATTCTAATAGCTTCAATTCTAGCAACCGGAGCAAAGGTTTCATCAAAATCAATCCCTTCCTCTTGGTTGTAGCCTTGAGCCACTAGTCTAGCTTTGTTTCTAACAACATTGCCTTTTTCATCCATTTTGTTTCTAAAAACCCATTTAGTACCAATAATTGAATGATCTTTTGGTTTAGGCACTAAATTCCAAACTTTATTTCTCTCAAATTGATTTAGTTCTTCTTGCATGGCAAGAATCCAACTTTCATCATTTTGAGCATCTTCAAAACATTTAGGTTCAATTTGTGAAACAAAAGCAACATTACCAAAATATCTTCTCAATTGTGCTCTAGTCATCATCCTTTGAGATGGATCATCAATAATGTCTTCTTGAGGATGATTTCTATGGAATTTCCATTCTTTAGGCAAATCTTCATGTTGAGGCTCATTTACTTGTAATTCTTCCAAATTTGGCATTTCTTCATTAATTTAATCTTCATTAGCATCATGGACATCTATTGTAGTATCTCCTTGAGTTTCTTCATCTTTGTCATCAATTTGTTCCATTTCTTGACTTGATATTATATTTTCTTTTTCAAAAACCTGCTCATTATTATTGTAACACCCCTAAGTTCGGTAGTGCGTTCTGCTGCTCCGGTGACCAGTGTTGTCCGGATAGCTAGGATGCCTAGAACTACACTTCAATATGAGTGGGGAGACATAAAATAATGAAATACAAGAAAAGAAAATACAAGAAAAACAAAGGAAAAATAATAGCAAAGAAATGTAGCCAAGTTAAGCGAGCCGAGAATCCTAGCGATGGGTGACCGTACTGGGAAGTCACGGCGTGGACCGTTGACTAGCCCTGGACTGCGGGGAACCCTGGAAAACATTTTTAGGACTTAAATAGACCCTTATTGAAGAATAAATATCATTAGAAAGATCAAAGAAAAATTAAATAATTAGTACAAAGAAAAGTGAGAAATCGAAAAACGGACAAAACCCGGTGTTACCGAAAAATCAGGAATGCAAAATTTTTCGGTCCCGAGGCAGAGTAAAAATTCAAAATTTTGTATCCTGAATCGAACCGACCGAATCGAACCGGACCGGATCGGACCGGTCGAATCGAACCGGCCCTTTTCCTTCTTCCTTTTTCTTCTCCCGCGCGCGATGGCTCTCTCCCTTTTCTCTCATGTTTCTCTCTCCTCTCACTGACCGGCCGACGCCGCCAACCCGGCCAGCGGCCAGTCGCCGCCCGACCAACCAATGCGGCGGCCGCGCCGAGCAATGGAAAAACGCGCATGAAAACACCCTGCTGGCCCGACTTCTCCGGCCAAATCCGGCCGATCCGGCCACCGATTGGACCGGGTCTTGTGTCCAAAATCATCTACTCGGCGAGAGCTTTCCATAGACACCAAGAACGCCGAAATCCATCGAGCGGATTGTCCGATTTTTGCTCGGGAAGATTTTAGCCCATTTCGACTTTTGGGCTAGATTTCTCGAAAACCGTGAATCCCACGAGAAAACCGAGGCCACCAGCACGCTCCATTCGTCGAGAGCTTCGCAACGACATAAATTTCGAATTTTTCCGACACCGTTTTTCGGTGGGTCCCACGGAACTTCGCAGTGTATTTTCGAGCATTAAATGAGCTTAGAAAATTCTGAAAAATTTATGTACTAACCCCCGTGTTATGGGCTTCGTGTAGGTATCATCGATTCTCGGAAATTCGACAGTTGACTGGGTCTGCAAATTTCGGGCCAGACAGACCCGTTACCGGAAAAGTCCCCGAATTGGACCGAGGTTTTGGCTAGCCCCCCATTGTCAGACGTCCCGAGCGCGTTCCCGAAGTCAGAATCGGCAAAGGTAAACCCGAACCTTGCTTTTTCGTAATTTTCTAGTGCTTAAATAGGATTAAAAATCCATAAAATATTC
The DNA here is from genome assembly GCF_030052815.1 of Hevea brasiliensis. Lineage (NCBI taxonomy): Eukaryota > Viridiplantae > Streptophyta > Magnoliopsida > Malpighiales > Euphorbiaceae > Hevea > Hevea brasiliensis. The sequence continues at coordinate 5,100,089 of NC_079504.1, read as the reverse complement.
GTGGTAGCTTAGAAAATTACGATTCTTTTTGCAATAGCTTAGTAATATTGCTAAGGACCGCGGGGCAAAGTTTTATAATTTTTAGAGCTTGTTTGGGCAGTTTTTGTAAAAATGATCAATAATAAGGACTAAATTGAAATTTTGCGTATTGTGATGGATGATTGATTTGATGGGCCCAGGAGGGGCTGTGTGATATGATTGAACTGTGGATATATGGATTTTGAATATAGAAGTGTGTTTTGAGCCATTTTGCAGGTTGGGTAGGTCCTAGGTATAGGGGAGACTCTGCCGGATTTTCGGCACGACTTAGGACGTAATTGGTCTTTTTCTTTGTTTGTATTGAGTCAGATTGTATTAAATAAATGTAATATGATTGTCAGGTGAGCCGGGACAGCCTTCTTCCTCCGCCCAGCCGCCACAGTGATTGTCGTCAAGTCTGTGAGTAAAATATTAATTTTAATTGTAATTTCGATATTATTATATGTTCAGCATGCCCATGCATCACTTATATGCATATATTTATGTAGTTAAACTCTAGGCACGAATTATGTTGCATTCATAACTGTTAATGTGCCATGAATGTTGTTGTGGTAATTTGGAGCAGTGTGCGTGCGTTGGCGTGCGTGTGATGTGTGTGGACTATGGATAGGGCCAGGCGATCCACGGCTTGAGTAATTTCTTTGGGACCCGATCCTTCGAGGGGTAGTCACGGCTTGAGTAATTCGCTGGGACCCTCGATTTGGTTATTAAGTGGAAGTCCGAGCTTGAGTAATTCGCTGGCACCAGGTTGGATTTAAGAGAGCTGTATAGGGGATCAGCTCCCATATGTTATGATTGATACTACAGGGTGTGTGAGTGCTCCAAATTACCTTTTTGATGCTATGATGTGAATATGATGTTGATGTTGCATTTCACTCTACAGGGTGCATTAGTTACAGATAGTTATAGAGATTATGGTTAAAATTGATATTTTACTCTCTGAGTCGAACGCTCACTCCTGTTCAAAAATTTTTACAGGCCGCAGGAGGATATTTTATTCTGGGTTAACCTGCTTTTATACTTCGCAGGTTGTTTATCGATATTTGTGTAATTTTATTTACTCCTAGAATTTCCGCATGTGTTAGCAGTAATTATTTGAATTTGGTCTGTAATATTATTATCATGTTGGACCTGTAAACTTAATATTTTAAGTCTGTTTGATGGATTGGATGAGGGAGCTGAGCTCCCATTTATTATTATGTTGATGAGTATGTGGAGGGTGAGCTGAGCTCCCCAATGGATTGTTTATTGTGTTTACAGGTCGGGTGAGTCGAAAACTCCCCGTTGGAAAGTCCATTTTATGGCCGGACTCTGTCCGTTTGTTTTCTTGAATTTAGGCCCAATGGGCCTTAGAGTTGGGTTAATGAACAGTTAGGCTTACTACGGGCCTCGGGGGCTTTAGGCTGGCCCAGGTCCTAGTGCCGGTCCGGCCCATAGGTTGGGTCGTGACAATTTAATTTTATAATTATAAAAAAAATTAATGAAATAAAATTTAAATACAAATAGAATTAAAAATTTTAAATTTATATAAAATTTGAAATTAATTAAATAATAAAAAATAATATTATTATAAATAATAAAAATAAAAAGAATTTTTTGAAAAATTATAATATTATCATGATATTTTAAAAAATTTCAATGTACTCCTTTTTAATACATTTATATATTATTTTCTATGCGAGTATCCATCTGTCATAACCTCTTTATTCTTAGGATACTCCAAAGTCCAAACCAACAAGGGTTACAGCACAAAACAACAAATGTAAATATTTCCATTTTCCACATTGAGAGACAAACCCATGAACTTAAAAACCAGGACCAGGAGTCTTTGGTCAAGTTTGAATTTTCCATCTGGTCCTATAGATTTGGAAGGTGCCATCTTTGCATTCCTATTTATTAGTTTCATACCATTTTAATGCCCAACTTCAGGCTAACCCAGACCAACCTTTTTCCATTCCACATGATCAACTTCAATATGGATACCGTTTTTTTCATGATTGTATTATCTTTGATTATATTACCCATTTTTTCGTCTTCTGCAACTAATTCCGCTTTAAGAGGAGGTTCATTTCTCTCTGTGGAGAATCCAGAGGACTTTCTGACTTCAGCGGGGGGAGATTTCTCTGCTGGCTTTTACCCTGTTGGCGATAATGCTTATTGCTTTGCTATATGGTTCAGCAAGCCGTCTTGCAGTAAAAACTGCACTGTTGTTTGGATGGCAAACCTCGATTTCCCAGTTAATGGAAAACGCTCAGAGCTCTTGCTGCTAAAAACTGGTAATCTTATCTTAACAAATGCCGGTATGACCACTGCTTGGTCAACAGACACTACTTCACAATCCCCAGCAGTTTTGCATCTTCACGATACTGGTAATCTTGTTCTGCAGAATGTGGAGGATGATGCTATATGGCAAAGCTTTGATTCGCCTACGGATACCCTTCTTCCTTTGCAGCCACTTACCAATATATGCAGCTTGTCTCATCAAGAAGCCACACTAACTTTTCTTGTGGTTTCTACAAGCTACTTTTCAATGATAAAAATCTTCCTCGTCTTCTCTATGAGGGTCCTGAGGTTTCAAGTGCTTATTGGCCAGTCCCGTGGAATCAAGACTGGGAAGGAGGGAGGTCCCCATACAACAGTAGTAGACTTGCCTCGCTGGATTCATTGGGAAATTTTACTTCATCTGATAGTTTTTTTTTTTCGATCATCGGATTTTGGAGTAAGCCTCCAGCGAAGACTAGCACTCGATTCTGATCGCAATGCTCGACTATATAGCCGAGAAATGGGGAGCGCAACGTGGGCTGTTTCATGGCAAGCGAAAACTCAATTATGTGAGATCCATGGAATTTGCGGACCTAACAGTACATGCAACTACAATCCACTTTCTGGTAGCAACTTGTTCTTTGCAAAATTGATTAAATCAGCGCCTTTATGCAACTTCCAGTTTGCTTCTCCACAAGTGTCTTGAACTTTTTAAAGTTCTCAAATGTTTTCTGACTTGGATTGCAAACAATACACCCAGCTCATCCGGCTATAATCATTTGTAAATAACAAAAAATATCTACTCCCACCAAACAATTGTGTTTTCATGGGACCAACCAAGTCAGCATGCACAAGCTCAAGACAACTAGATGCCCTTCTAGACTTCCTTACAGGAAATGGTTTCTTACATTGTTTTCCATACACACACCCTTCACATACATCTAAAGACTCAATTTTAGGCAACCCAAAAAACATTTCCTTTTGACTCAACAATTTCAGACCTTTTACATTCAAATGCCCATATCGTAAATTTCATAATCTTGACTCACTAGTTTCTTTGACAATAAGTACATGGTTTTCAACACTAGAAATTTCAAGTGGGAATAATTTGTTTAGTGTCATGTGAACATCAACTATAATTTGATCTGATTTTTTATCTCTAATCACACAAGTCACATCATCAAACACAATAGAATATCCAGTAGCCATGAGTTTCCCAACACTCAATAAATTCTGTGACAAACTAGGAATGTAATAGACATCATAGAGAAGCTTTACATTACCATAATTGTTTTTTATTGCCACAGTACCTTTGCCTTCCACTTGAATCTTCTTGCTGTCTCCAAGTGTTACTTTTTGTTTGAAAGTGTCATCAAGCTCCTTGAATAGTGACCACACACCAGTCATGTGATTAGAGCATCCACTGTCCAGGAACCAAATGCTGTTGTCAATAATTTCTTCTTAATGAGACATGAAAAGCTTGAGCTTCTCCTCTTCTTGTTCTGCATAACTTGCTTGTTCTTTTTTTTTTCTTCCCCAGCAGTCAGCTTTTATATGCCCAAATTGCTTACAATAGTAGCATTGAACACCACTTTTGTTGCCTCCCTGCTGCTGTTTTTGATTTTGGTGCTCATCACCTTGTCCTCATCCTCTGCCATGACCACCTCTTCCACGAAATCCACCTCTGCCACGTCCTCTACTGCTTGCTTCTCTTTGCTCATTTTTCTGGTGTGATGCCTCCCCCCTCACATGAAAAGCCTTTTCTTCATTCTTCTCATCTAACCTGTTCAGTCTTGCCTCATGGGATTGCAGTGACCCCATCAATTCATCAAATGAGTAGGTAGCCAAGTCTTTGGATTCTTCTATAGCTACTACTGCATGATCAAACTTTGGAGTCAAACTTCGCAATATTTTTGCAACTATGGTTTGATCAGAAATCTTTTCTGCATAGGACCTCATTTGATTAACAATTGTAGCTACTATAGACAAAAACTCTTGCACTGATTATCCACTTTTCATATGCAAAATTTCAAAATCTCGACGAAAAGTTTGAAGTTTCACCGTGATTACCTTCGAGGAGCCTTGGAACACTGTCTGCAAAGTCATCCAAGCCTCTTTGGCAGTAGTTGCTGCTGCAATTTTTGAGAAAATTGACTCATGTACTGCTTGTTGAATGAAGAATAATGCTTTCGAGTCTTTCTTCTTGTTCTCTCTTAGCCTGGCCTCTTCATCTGGATCAGCAAATCCATTCTCAACCAAGTCCCACAGATCTTGAGACTTGAATAATGTCTTCATCTTGACACTCCAAAATTCATAGCTTTCACCTTTGAAAACTGGAATTGATGGCTGAGAAATGCTCACAACATTGCCGTTAGATGCCATGAATCTTTACGCCCAGTTACAAACGAACCAGGCTCTGATAGCACAAATGTTGGAAATCTGCAGTAAATACAAGAGGTTGCCACACAGGACTTTTATCAGATAGATGGTGACAAAAAAAAAATGCAGTAGGCTTGAGCTAATTTAGGAATTAAACAAAGCAACAGAAAAACAGAGGAATTATAGTAGAAAGACGAGATATAATTGACTGAAGTTGCTATTTTATTCACTTGCCAAAATGAAGCAAACAACAGGCCTGTAAATAGGCTTTACACAATAACAAATTAGTGAAAAAAGAGTAGCAAAATACTAGCATAATGTAGAAAATAAAGGAACAAAATTAACAATATCTAACTCAGTAAAAAAAACTAATATTTTGGTAACTGACTTTGAATCATTCTTCAACAGGGGACGCTTTCTGATAATCGAATTGCGGCAATCAAACTTCTTAATGTAGCTAACCAAGGAGAAGCAGAATTTCAAGCAGAAATCAGCACCACTGGGAAGCTTAATCACATAAACTTGATAGAAATATGGGGTTATTGTGCAGAAGGGAAGCACAGGCTTGTGGTGTACCAGTACATGGAACAAGGTTCCTTGACGAAAAATCTCTCTTCGAACGCTTTTGATTGGCAAAAGCGGTTTGGGATCGCACTAGGCACTGCAAGAGGACTTGCCTATATGCATGAAGAGTGCTTAGAGTGGGTCCTACACTGCGATGTAAAACCTCAAAATATACTACTAGACTCAGAGTACCAGCCAAAGGTATCGGATTTTGGCTTATCCAAGCTACTAAGCAGAGGTGATCTAAATCACTCAAGCTTCTCATAGACAAGAGTAACTAGAGGGTATATGGCTCCTGAGTAGGTTTTTAATCTGCCCATCACATCCAAGTAGATTTTTACAGTTATGGGGTAGTGGTGCTGGGGACGGTGACTGCAAAAAGTGCAGCAATAGGAAGTGATGGATTACAAACAAGTGGGGAGATAGAGCACAAAAGATTGGTTACACTGGTGAGGGACAAGAAGAATAGAGCTAAAGGAGTGACATCATGGATTGAAGAGATCATAGATCCTACGTTAGAAGGTAAATATGACCAAGCTAAGATGGAAGCTCTGGTTTCATTGGCCCTGCAATGTGTGGAGGAAGACAAAGATGCCAGGCCTACCATGAGTGATGCTTTTGCATCTTGAGAATGATCACTAATTAGGACGTTATTATATTAATGGGAAAAATTTATCTTGACTTTAAATTTAAGAAATAAATATATGGATTTTATTTATTTTATTGTGTTTTAAATTTATAATAAATTAAATGTAAATATAAATTTCATGTATTAATAATCTTACAAAAAGTTAACTATAATTGTTTTGGTTTCAGGGTTTATTTCTTTTTCCTATATCTTTTTTTCTCATAATAATAATAATAATAATTATTATTATTTGTTTATCAAAAAATAGAAATTGAAATTTCTTCTCTGCACTAAAATCGTATCACTATTTTTATTAAAGCCTTAAAAATTATTCACGGATCAAATATAATTGTATAATGTATTTAACACTCACCTATTTAATTTAATATAATATTCGTAGACAAATGTTTTCTAATAATAATAATTTAATTTGTGTACGTGTGAGACACGATTCTAGCACAAGTTACAAATCAAAAACAAATGGTTGGCATCAGTATATTCTCTCTTAATAATGCAATGATCCTAGCTAGAATTTCTGGCCTTATGAAATATTAATTGGTTACGATTAAATACCTAGAATTTCATTTAATGCAGTATTTTAAGTGTGCATAACATAAATGATTTCCAGTAGATTATACATGGCACCATGTTAGAAATAAAGACCCTCTCTAGCTAAAAAATAAAATCCGATCGAGACTATAAACAGATGGAGAAATCCATGAGGTGGCCTCCATAAAAACTGAGTTCAACAAAAACCTTTAATTTGCATATCACTATTTTACACACATATGTATAAGGGATTACCATCAAATCACCTTACTCAATTCAAACTTAATTAATATTCATATTATCTGAATTTATATTAAAGTAAATCAAAATTTATCCTCAATTATTTAAATTTATCAAAACTCGATTATTATTATTACTTGAATAATATCTAAATCTATTTAATTTTATATGTTTTAATTAATAATTTATATAAAAAAATATTTTTATTAATCATTTATATTTTAAAATTTAATAACTCCATAAAATATTTAAATTCTATTATTTAAAATATAAAACATATAAATATTATTGAAAAACATATATTTTATATTTAACTAATTATTTATATAAACAGTTTTAAATAATTAATACTTAACATGTAAAATCTGAATCCATCATGAATATTATTTCTCAAATTCGAATACATCACAAATTCAATTATATACTATCAAATTCTATCGTATTAGAATTTAATTAGATTGAATATCCAAAAATACTCAACTCATTACCATTCCTCTAAATATATTAACAGCCATAAGGGATTTTTAATTTTTTTTTTTAATTATGTTTCTTGATAGTGGGATTATTATTATTATTATTATTATTATTATTATTATTAAAACACGAATTCGAAATCTTTTAGTATTGAAAACAAATGTAGCATGTACTATTAAACTAAAGTTGATTGGTTATTATTATTAGATGGAGATTTTGATTTCATACTTTTTTTTTTCCTTGCATATGTTGAATTTTATTATTTTGTATTCAATTTCTTTCAAAAATTAAAATTTTGCCTTATGATATATATTTTTTATTTTCTGGATTTTATGAAGAATGACGCGTCTAATTAATCTTGAAAATAAGGAAACAGGGGTCTTTCCATGTCCGTCAAACAAAAATGTCGCAATACATCTTCTTTCCACAATTGGCAATTATATATTAACCTTTTCCTGTGACCATTTCAATCTATCTCAATATTCTCTTTCTACTATTTTATTTTGTTTATTGAATTTTATCACAAATTTTAAAACTTATTTAAAATAAATCTACCTAAAAAATAAGTTTCATTGTTTGTTAACACAGTTTGAATAGCAGAATTTTATTAAATTTTATATGATTCATGTTTCACATAATGCGTCCCTTATCAGTTTTGTAAAGAAGTATTAGGTGTTGTATATATGGATTTGCAAAACTCCCATTGTGAACTAACTTTTGAGTTGGAGTTAGGCAGATTCATATCATTTGATATTAAAGTCTCACTCCGTATGGGTCAGTGAGCCATGTACAAAGGTTTTTTAGAGTTCTTCGGGAGAGGTGGGAGTGAACGAGTCATGACCCTGATTGTTTCACAAAGACATTCAATTTAAAAGAGTCGGGAATGATGCATCCCACATAAATTCTGCATGGAGGTATTAGATGTTATATATATGGGTTTGCAAACCTGAACTAACTTTTAAGGTAGAGTTAAGCGAGTATAATATAAAAGATTTATCTAATAATTAAATGGTGTCATTACTAAATGTATAATAAACTTAAGTGCAATTATTAAGACATGTATTTGTGACAAACACAAGGCACCTTGATTGATATTAAATTTTTTTTTTTAACATTTAAGAAGAGTTAATAAATGATTAAACAAAAGATAACAGGAATATTATTTTAAAATTTATTAAATTTAATAAAAATAATTTTAGTTATAACTAATTTCTATAAATAATTTTGTAAAACTAAACATACAAATTTAATTAAATTTCATAAAATTTTATATTTTGAAATTCAACCAAACAAATTTTAACGAAGTTTTAGGCCTATGGTTTTTAACATATGAACTCATGTAAAATTACTAAGATTACTGGATTAATGTTCATTACTAGATTTTCTATTGATTTTTGGTATTTGTTTTATATGGTTGTACTTTACTGACCGTCAATTTTATCTGTTATAAACGTATAATATCTCCATTGAAACTATTGATTAACAAAAACTAAAATCCAAACTTTGAAATGTCAAATTTTGAAAATTTTTCAGCTTCCATTGATATAATTGTCCTAATATAATTTTGACCATTCTTCAAAGAAAATACTCCTTGACTGGGTTTTTCCTTCTTTGTTTTGGTTACCATGTTTCTGGGCTTGACTTTTGGGCCTACCGACTTTCTTCTGTGGTTGTATACTGGGCCCAGATTGCAATGGAATAACATTTGCAGTTCAAAAAACAAAAAAAAACACCCCCCAGCTGGGCCTGATTCTCCACCACAACTGTGTCTGACTGGTTTCGCGCTTATATCTGGGTTAGGCCTAAGGGCAAAACTCTTAACAAAGGTTTACTCCAGAATGTTTTGGGTCAATTTTCTGATTCGGGCGACAGAGGCCCATCTCTTTAATGTCGTGTATTCGACGTAGAATGATTCGCTTATGTTCTTCCTATTCCATGGCATGGGCGAGCCATTCAAAGTTATTATATTGAGCAAACTGAGCTCATTAGAGCTGCAAATTATTAGAATCGAGACAATGCCTCTTAAGTATGGCAATGGGCAAACAGCATGTGAATATTTAATTTGAATAAAATTAAAATTAACTTTAAAATCTAAGTTTAAAATCATAATACCAATTTATTTAAAACCTAAAAGGGAAAATAAAGGTCAGTCAATTGATTAGATATACGATGCTTTGTAGCAAATTAAAGGGCTTGTCTTTCTCTTGCTTGGTTTGCAGCTTTCAATTCCATTATAGTTTTTTTAAGTCTTCACATCCTAAGGGTTAGCCTGATGAGGTTTGGTGTTTACGCTTCCGACGCTTAAGCTTCGTGGAGACTAAGTCAGTCTCCAATGTTAATTCTCCTATCCATTCAAGTAGTGAAGAGAGGAAAGCGGAGGAACGAAGGAGAGTAATCAGTTTTCTCAATTTAGGAATTGATGAAACAACGTCGTTTATCTATTCAAGCGATCATATATATGTTTTTAGTTTTTAAGTAATTTTTTTTTTCCAATTTCTAAGTTTGATATCATGTAAATAAATTTGAGAAGTGATCATGTGCTATAATTTAAACAAATTTAAAAATTCATCTGAATAATTGAAATTTTTAAATTTTTTATTATTTTGAAAATTATAATAAATTAAGTTTAAGAATTTTTTTTTTATTAATAGTTATATTTAAAATTATGGTATTAATTTTATTTATAATAATTAAATAGAAATCTGCCATATTTAGAATTATGCTATAAATTATAATATAGGCAACTTATACTCATAAGAAATTAAATAAAATGGGAATATTAATATTATAATTATAAATAATTGAAATGAAAATCCATTGATAAAAGGGTAAGAATTAAGTAGATAACATATAAAGTGTTCATGAATTTTTGATAATTTTGATTGTCCACTTCATTTATATTTTTAGGTATATATTATAGATTATAGATTAAAGAGTTTGTTTAGTGAAAACGCAGTCGTTTCAAAAAACTAACCTCTCTCACAATTGTCATGTTTATAAATATATATATATAAAATAAGAAATATTAAAATTCAGTATTTGAAGCAAAAGCGATTTTAACTGGACTCCAGCTTACTACAGCAATGAAAGCTCGTAACTGTGTAGTTGAAACTAACTCTTACAGTCTTATTGCAACCAAAGAATTGTCCTTGGGAAATTAAAGCAACGATTGTAACCATCCAAGAATAAGCACGTTTGCTCACGCAAGTTAAGATAAAATGGATTAGTAGAAGAGCAAATGCAGCAGCCAATTGTCTAGAAAAACTTTGCTTTAAAAGTTCCTTTCCTTGTAGTTGGTTGATAGTCATCCCAGATGAGTTGTGCTCATTTTTGTAAAATGATATAATGCAATACATTTTTAGTGTAAGTGGATAGGTTTTCTCCTTTCGTTTTTCATTTTAGGGTAAAGTTTCTTTTCCTCATCGGCATGTGCGACCTCCTCTACCCCTCAAGGGTAAAGGGGTCTTATCTTCCTTCTCTGCCCAGGGGTGGTCTTCTCTCTCCCTTTTTTAGGTGGATTGTAGTTAATATTTTGGGGTTTCGCAAATCTGGGCTTCTAATAGATAGGGATTCTCATAAATCTGAGCAGATGGAATTGATGGCTACATGTGTGTGTCTTTTGGCTAACGGCCATGGAAGCTTTGATGATCTTGAGTTTTTCATGGCTCTGTATAAAGAGTTTTTTCTATGCCCTGGGTTATGGTTCAAGCAATGGTTCAGGTGAAAGGGGAAACCGAGGGTAAAAATGTTGGCTGTCCATTGCGGGATTGTAATTGCCCTCTCTGGCTACAAGAGACTGAGATGCCATCAGGGATCTCCTCCTTCTCTTTTTGTTTCTTCTCCCATGGGTCTTTTTCAATGTGCCATGGTTTTGAGCCTCAACAGATTGTGTGGTGCCTAACTTTGTTGCTATCTCTGCCGTAAATGGGGGCTATCAATGTTGATCGTTTGACGAAGGCGCAGAGATTTCGGGTGGGAGGTGACCCTCCATGCGGCGCTAGAGATTATTCTGCTTCGGGCTTGCGAGTTCGATTGCGACCCACCTAAGCCAGCTTTCTATTGGGTTTTAATTTTATGGGCTAGGGTGACTTGTTTAACTAGGTCTTTTTAAATCATATCTTATTATCAATATTTGGCCTCGAGGCCTATTATTTTCTGCCCTATTAGAGCCTCTCGCTGTAATGGGTTTTAGCCTTTAATGAATTACGACTATCTTTCAGAAAAAAAATAAATAAATAAATAATGCAATATATTGTTGCTATTAAAAAAATAATAATAATTTATTCACCTAGATATTCCACCAATTGTCTCTCTGATGTTTGATCTTCTTGGCTGTGGGCCTCAGGGCAAAATTCCGCAACAAAGCTTTTACTCGTCAATGCTTTGGGGTCAATTTTCTCATGTGGGCCATATTCTCTTTTTGTCGCTCTTGTTGATATTTTTTATCAATTGGCTTTTGTTGATGACTTTTGAAAGTGCAAGCAAAAAGTTCTAAAATATATTATTTCTTCTATAATTGAGCGTTTGTGATGTGTCATTTCCTTCGTTATAGTCCACTCGGAGCATAACGTCATTTTCTGGAAATTTATCCATACAATCATGTTATGCCTTGGCCACTCGCACATCACTACTGGGACCCATCACTTCCCTCGTAAATTTTAGAGTAATTCCTAAAATTTGATAAAATATATAATTTAATTTTTATATTTTTAAATTTCATAATTTAATTCATAAAATTTTATAAAATTTATAATTTAATCTTTTTATTTAACTTTCATCTAATTAACAATTAGTTATTATGAAAATGATCAAAATGACATTAATTTTATATATTTTCTAATGATATAATTTAGTCCTTGATATTTTATATTATAAAAAAATATTTTATAATAATTCTTTAATTTAAATTTTATAAATAAATAATCCCTTAATTTTATTTATTTCGTTTATAATATAAAATTATATTAACTAAATTATTTAAATTAAAAAATATTTAAAGTTAAGAGTATTTTATTTATTTCTGCTATAATTAATAATAAATAAAAAAACTAAATTATAAATTTTACAAATTTTATATACTAAATTATTTAATTTTAAAAATATATAAATTAATTATAAATTTTATCAAATTTAAAATTTAAATTAGAGTTTGCACTAAATCTTATTTTATTTTATTGATATTACATGGTACTACAACGGTCCTGTCTGGGTCGCTAGTAGACATGGCGGTCTGTCCAATGCAGACTGATTATGAGTTGAAATTAGTGAGTTTTATTTGGAAGAGAGAAATGGGCACTGAATTTGTTGGAGTTTTTTTTTGGCCGAATTTTCTATTTGACAATTAAATTTTATTTAAAAAAAATTTTGTCGACATTTTAAATTTTTAAAATATTTTATTAAATATTTTAATTTTAAATAAATTTTAATTTTTATAAAATAAAATTAAAATAATTTTTAATTTTAGTCAATAGACTATCATATTAGTATATTAAAAAGTATTTTAATTTCATTTTACAATAATTGAAGTCTATTATATAAAATTTATAAATTAAATAATGTGTATAAAAAAAAAAAAGTGTAATAAAATTTTTTTTTTAAAAAAAAAAAATAAAAAATGTTTTTTTTTTTTTTTTTTTTTGATTTCCATTCCCTTCCATTGAATCAACTTACTTTTTTTTTTTGATTTTATATATATTTAGATATAAAATTAAAAAAAAATATGAAAATATTGAATAAAAGCTGAACATTTATCACAATGTATGATATAATTATAATTTGAAAATACTATAATGAATGAAAAAACATACATAAATTTAGGAATAAGTTAGTTTTTTATTTACTCATAAATAAAATGTGTAGCTTTTTTTATTCAACAAATATATATAATTAATTTTTTTTATTACAAATGCATAGAAAAAGGAAGTTGAATTTAGATTTTCAAGTTATATATATAGTTACTACAAAGTTACACTCACAACTGCAAATATATGTAATTAAATTAATTACAAAGAGATAAAATCATTATATATAATTTCTTTGTCGAAAGGAAATAAAAGGCTTAAATTTAATTAATGGTTAATTAAGGGTACATTCGTTTACGTTTGCGTTTTTGGATTTTCGTTCTATATTTTACAAAAAAAAAAAAAAAAAAAAAGCAACATGTTTGGATAATGCGTTGCAGATTATGTTACTGTGCCAAATTACTATTAAAATATGTTTTTAATTTAAAAAATATATATGTTTAAAATTTAAGAATTTTATTTTTTCATTTAATTGCTATTTAAATTTAAAATTTTATAATTTTAAAGATTACTATAATAGTATTATTATTATTGAACCAAAACTTATAATATATTCAATAATTATTTATTTTACAGTACAAAAATTAAATTTAAAAATTTGCCATTTTTATATTATATAAAGTAAGAAATTAATCGCGGATTCAATAGATTTTTTTTATGAAGAGACGTCCATGGGTTGATAATATGGTAATTAGCTTAGTGGAAAATATCTGGACATTATCCGGACAAGTCCAAGCCGGCAACCATTTTGCATCTTCCTGCTAGTGACTTAATTATTATTATTACTCTTGTTATTATTATTTATTAAAAAAATAAAATTTAAATTTATCTATCACTTATTATATGAGTGATATATAATAAATTTTTATAAAATATATGTACTTTATTTTATATGTTTTATTAATTTTTTATTAATAAAATAATTAAATATGGAAATCAAATTTGTAATCTACCAAGCGCATAGAATTACATATTTTTTTTCCTTTGCTTTTAAGTTACATTAATCACTTGCAATAGGCTATCATTTTTTATGATGGACATCAATAAGCCATGTTCAACTCAATTCGGTTTTTCCTTTTCATTTGTTAGGAAAAAAAAACTAAAAATATTTAAATATTTTCATTCAATTTATAATCACTTTTCAGATATTTTGTTGACCCACTATGTACACACTGATATAAAATTTGAGATATTGAATTTCTAGATAAATATTATTGAGAGAAAAGTGAGATTAAAAAATTTTAATGTATTTACTGTAAATAGCATATGAAGCAAAAATAATAAATTTTACAATAATAGAAATTTGTTTTAAAAGAACACGAAATAAAAAATAAAAATCAATTTATTGTTTCAAAGAAAACAAAAACAAACAAAGAAACCACAATGATAACCAACACGCTCTAAATTGCGTAACCACAATGATAACCAACACGCTCTAGATTAATGTTCATTTAGCATTTTTCCCTTCACATAAAATATTTGTTTCACTGCTATATTTGAGGATAAATTTTAATTAAATTTAAAATGATTTAGATATTAAGGATATCAATCGAATATTAATTTAAATAAAATAATTTTTGTTGTTACAGTCATCTACAGTAGCATCTATCCCTTTGTGGAAATTCTCTCTCCGTGGAACACGAATACGATCTTTATAAAAGTAAGCTTCCTTAAATTTAAACTTAACTAATAATTTCAAATATTAAAATTTATTTAAAGTTTTAAAGTTATCTAAATTCATTTAATTTTATATATTTTTACTAAATAATTTATATAATTGTCTGTTTTTATTAATCATTTAGAATTTAAAATTTTAATATTTTAGTATAATATACAAAATTGTGTAAATGTTATTATAAAAATAAATCTTTTATATTGATTATAAATAGATTTAAAAAATAAATATTCAATATATACTATTTAAGCCCAACTCAATATAATTCAATTAAATTAAATACTTGAAAAGACTTAATTTGTCATCATCCTTGCGCCCATCTAGAAGTACTAAGGGTTCATGTTCTCTCTGGCGTTTTCAACGAAACTAATATTTTAGGAAAAATTAGGGAGTCGCTTAGAATTCTTCATGAACTCAAGTGGGGGGTGAGGTAAAATTATGTAGTGGGGTAGAATTCTTTTTGAGCTTTGAGAGTGGGTTGAAATTAAGAAAGATGATTCCATTACTTTTTCATTTTAATTGAATTTTGAGCTTTTAAATTTATAATTTAAAGATTATTTCAAAACACTAATTTTGTTTTTAAACTCCAAACACTAGCATGGGATACTTAATAAATACAATTTTAAATTATTTTTTAAAAGTTAATCATTAATAAAAAAAATTATTTGACCATATTGCTTTAGATTAAAATTTTTAATTAACAAAAAACCGTGATGAATAGTAATACGGTATTTTTAATAAAATAAAAATTTTAAATTTAAACTATAATTAATAAATATAGGCGAAACATGTAATTTTTTTTCTATAATAAATTTAAAATATAAATATATAAAATCTCTATAATTAATAGAAAAATCTCAACTTAGCAATAGAGATGGCAATAATTGAGTTTATGTGGGTATCAAATTTGATCGAATTTTAATAAAATGGATTTAAATTATGTATAATTGAATTTCAGACGGATTCGTATTTGGAGAATAATATAAGTTTACGTTAAATTAAAATTTTATGTGTTATGTATCCATTATTTGAAGTCGTTTATATAAATAATTAATTAAGTATAAAATATATATTTTTTATAATAATAATTTTATATTTTAAATAAAATATAATTTTAAATGTTTATGAAATTGTTAAATTTTTAAAATATAAAATATGAATAAATTTAAATATTTTTTAAATAATAATAATTAAATTTAAAATTAGTTGAAATAATTAAAAATAAATTTAATTAAATTTAAAATTTAATAATATAATCAAATTTAAATAGAATAAATTTTATGAATACATTACCATGAATTTAAAGTAAATAATTGAAAAGTGAAGAAATGGAAAGATGAGTGAACACGTTCTTTGATTTCTTTCTCGTGAGTCGTGACTTGATGAGGTGTACTAGCATAACATAAGTTTTGTCACGGATGAGAATGTGGAAAACCTCGAATTATATTTAATAAATAATTTATATTTTAAATATTTTATAATTATATTTTATTTGTAAATAAAAATCATATTATTTATATATTCCATTTCTTTCCAACTCTTTTTTAGAAAACATTTTTTCTTTTTTATATTCAAATAATATAAGAAAAATAACTTTTTCTTTCTTCAATATTTTTCTTAAATTTTATATTTTAATTGATATTTAATTTTTTATAAGTAATATAATTAATTTTAAATTAATTATAATATAATTTTAAAAAATTAAAAGTGATATAAGGAGTTTTTATTCTTTTAAGTAATTGATATTTCAGTCTTTACGATTTACTAGTCGATGTTTTTTATTTTTAAAAATTATCTTTTACATCTTAATTTTTTTTATATTATTATGAAATAAGATTAGATAGACAGAGAGAGAAAGTTTAATTTGACTTAATTTAATAATTAAATGTGTATTATTCATATGATAGGTAGATTTAGGTTGAGTCCTTATTTTTTAATTTTTTTATTAAAAAAAAAATTAAAGAGGGGTGAGGCGGTTGCTGGACATTGAGATAAAAGAGAGATGGGAGAGAGAGTGAAAAAATGAGAAGAGGAATTAAAAAATTTAAAATATGGATAGACTAATTTGTGAATGCAATAAAATATTATAGAAGCAATCATTGAGTTTTGAAAATTAATGGAGGGATCACTTATGTATTTTACGATATAATATGAAAACTAAATTGTCAATTATTCTATTGTTTTTTTTTTCAGGGGAATTAGGTTTTATATTTAAATGTCTTTTTTCTAGAAATATTAAAATATCTATTGATTTAGCTTTGGTCTAATCCATAGAAAATGATAACATACATTTTATACGGAGAATCTATAATTTTAATTAAATATATACTCTCACCGTAGGAAAGACTCTTGATTTAGTGATAATAGGGGAGAAAATTTATGTAAATTTAATTTATTATTAATGTAAAATATAAATATATAAAATTATGAATTTTAATATTTAAATTTATTTTTTTATAAATTTAACATATAAAAAATATATGATAAAATTTATTTATTAAATATATAATTTTTAAATATTTATATTTTAAATTTATAATAAATAAAATTTTATTAATTTCATGTGTGAGTTTGATTATTTGACATTAAAATTTTGAGTAAAAAAGTATTTTTGAAAAAAGTATTATTTTTAATGTTGTTAAAAAATAATTATTTTATTATTTTGAATTTTTTATAATTAAAATATATAAATTTAATTTTAAATTAATTTTTAATATTATTTAATTAACATATTTAAAAAGAGTATTTTTCTCTTTTCAAAACTAATGTCAAACAGACCCGTATTATGTATTGAATACGAGATTCATGGGTCTAACAAGAGGTTTCCTATTTGGAGTTGCCGTCGAGCCAGATCAAGACCTATGATGAAAAAAAAAAAAAGTGTCAATGGTTGTTGTACGTCAGCCATTCTTAAATGCTCTGTTTCAGGCTCTCAGCTTTGAAGAATTGCAAATGGGTTCCTTTTTTTCCTTGCTTGTTCTGTTTCTGACGATTTCTCCTCCACATTCATGTTCACCAACGTCTCAAAACACTTTGAGCATAGGCTTCTCCCTCTCTGTGGAGGATCTAGATCACTTGTTGATTTCACCTAAAGGAAAATTCTCCGCTGGTTTTTATCCTGTTGGAAATAATGCTTACTGCTTTGCCATATGGTTCACCCAACCTTCATGCTCTAGGGATCGTGATTGTGTTCTAGTATGGATGGCGAACCGTGACGTACCAGTTAATGGGAGACTTTCAAAGCTATCCCTACTCAAAACTGGTAATCTTGTCCTCACTGATGCTGGTCGATCACCCGTTTGGTCGGTCACTAATACTGCTTCGCTCTTTTCATTGCGTCTGGAACTATACGACTCAGGCAATCTTGTTCTACACGACTTGAATGGTATTATTTCATGGCAAAGCTTTGATTCACCCACAGATACTCTGCTTCCCCAACAACTCTTCACCAGAAACACTCAGCTCATTTCGTCAAGAAGCAGTTGGAACTTTTCTACGGGGTTTTACAAGTTCTATTTCGACAACGATAATGTTCTCCGTCTTCTTTATGATGGGCCTGAGATCTCAAGCGTTTTCTGGCCAGATCCTGGGTCTTTGCCCTGGGAAGAGCAGAGATCTACGTACAACAGCAGTAGAATTGCCATGCTCGATTCCTTGGGTAATTTTTCTTCTACTGATAATTTCACTTTTTTCTCTGCTGATTACGGAGAGAAGCTCCAAAGAAGATTGAAGCTTGATTTCGACGGTAATCTTCGCTTGTACAGTCGAGAAGAGGGAAATGGGTCTTGGGTTATTTCATGGCAGCTCAGTTCTCAGCCATGCATTGTTCATGGAATTTGTGGACCCAATAGTGTTTGTTCCTATGATCATCGCTCTGGTAGGATGTGTTCTTGCATTCCAGGGCATAACATTGTAAACCATACGGACTGGTCTTATGGTTGTGAACCGGAATTTAAACTTTCATGTTCGAGTAGTGATGCTATTTTCCTTAAACTCCGTCATGTTGAATTTTATGGGTATGATTTCGGTTTCTATCCTAATACCACCTTCGACGAATGTAAAAACAAATGCTTGCAGAGATGCGATTGCAAAGGATTCCAATTTAAATTTATCAAGCACGACCATCCTAGTGATATTCCTTATTGTTTCGCCAAGACGCTCTTGCTAAATGGACAGCGTTCGCCCAACTTTGAAGGAGATCTATATTTGAAAGTGCCTAAGGAAAGACAGCTCTCCGATGACTGGACTGTTGACGAATTCAACTCCTTTATTTGTAACAGCACCCATAATGTTATCGAGCTGGAAAGAAAGTATGTGATAAATCATAAGGCTTGGTCTGTGAAGTTCTTGCTTTGGTTTGCAATTGGGGTTGGAGTATTCGAGATTTTGGGCATAATTTTGGTGTGGGCTTTGTTGCTAAGAAACCAGTTGAACAGAGGCGAAATCACACAAGGCTACGTTCAGGCCGCGACTGGTTTCAAAAGGTTTACCTATGCAGCACTGAAGAAGGCAACACGAAATTTCAAAGAAGAAATTGGAAAAGGAGCGGGAGGAATCGTGTATAAAGGCAAATTATCAGATGATCGAGTTGCAGCAATTAAGCGACTAAATGAAGCTCACCAAGGAGAAGCTGAATTTCTAGCAGAAGTAAGCACCATTGGGAAGGTTAATCACATGAACCTAATAGACATGTGGGGATATTGTGCTGACGGGAAGCATAGGCTTTTGGTTTACGAGTATATGGAGCATGGATCCTTAGCAGAAAACCTCTCTTCCAAAGCACTTGATTGGAAGAAGAGATTTGAAATTGCCGTGGGCACTGCTAAAGGATTGGCTTATTTGCATGAAGAATGCTTAGAGTGGGTTCTGCACTGTGATATAAAGCCACAAAACATTCTCTTGGGCTCCGATTACCGGCCAAAGGTGTCAGACTTTGGTCTATCCCGTTTGGTAAGTAGAGTTAAAACTGAGAATTCAGGCTTCTCAAAATTGAGAGGAACCAGAGGTTACCTGGCCCCTGAGTGGATTTTCAATCTACCCATCACCTCTAAAGTGGATGTCTATAGCTATGGAATTGTTGTGCTGGAAATGGTAACAGGAAAGAACCCGGCAATGGATGTTGAATATGTTGACAATGGTGAGAATGTGGAGCAAAAAGGTTTAGTAGCATGGGTGAGGGAGAAAAAGTCTGGAGCAGCCGCAAAGGAATCCTGGGTTGGAGAGATAATAGATCCCATAATGGGAAATGATTATGACACAGATAAATTAGAAATTCTAGCTGAAGTTGCTTTGCAGTGCGTAGAGGAAGACAGAGATGCAAGACCCAACATGGGCCAAGTAGTTGAGATGCTTTTGCGTGATGAAAATCATCCTTAACTACAGAGGCCCTGCTTCTACTAATTTCTTGAGTCTTAGCTTTTCTTTGTATGTTGTCTTGTCTATAATTTGCTTTCTCTCTTCCTGCCTAGATAATGCATTATGTCTATCCGAAGCAACAATTGGGATGAGATCGATGAGTCTCAGATGTACAATAAATAATTTGCTTTAGGAATGCTTTTATGTTTTATCCTATTTACATGTATTAATCTGATGACGCATATGGAGCTACAAAATATTACTTGGAGCTTTAAGAAATCAGTGGATTTTGAGCTCTAAATATTTTCTTTTTATATATACACACCCTTTTAAATGATTCTCATATAAAAATTAATTCAATTTTATAAAAAATAATCAATTAAAAAATTCATAATAAAATTATATGTTAGAATAAAATTTAGGATAATATATTCATTTGGATTCTCTTGTTTGTAATAATGAATGAATAAAATAAATGCACTTAAATTTCTAACTTTTGATTTATTTATAAAAAAAAAATAATTGAAGTATGAGTGTTTTAAATTGTTT
Organism: Hevea brasiliensis; assembly: GCF_030052815.1. Lineage (NCBI taxonomy): Eukaryota > Viridiplantae > Streptophyta > Magnoliopsida > Malpighiales > Euphorbiaceae > Hevea > Hevea brasiliensis. Next base: position 5,079,574 of record NC_079504.1, on the reverse strand, counting down.
AATAAAATACTTCATTAAATGAATTAAACTCCTATTAAAAAATTATATCACTTATAGTATGAATTTATTTCTTTTAAATTGTTTTATTTTTTAAATTAAATTTTAAATTCTAAAAATTTCAAATTTTTTAAACATAAAATTAATAAAATAGGATGATCGGCTGAATTGATTTTTTTTTTTTTAATTTTTGTCTATTCCATGCCACACGCTCCTATAGATGAATTTTCATTCGTCAATTACAAAGTGATAACGAAAAAAACAAATGATAAAAGCATATAAATATTTATGAATATTTTTTAATTTTAGTCAATATTTCTAATTTTATTAATCAGATCCTAAAATTTTGACATTAACTTTAATTCTAATAATTTATTCATTTATATTCAATATTACTTAACTTGAACAATGTTAATCAATTGTCAAAAATAGTTAATGTATTAAAAAATAAAATTCATTACAGAACACCTTATAAATTATTATTGTCTAAATCCAAGGTAAAAAAAAAAAATGAAATAGAGCCGGTGAAATTCATGCAGTGGAGCAAAAGCTAAGCGAAAATAAATAAATAATTTAGACAAGAAATGCATCAAAATATGAATCTTTTAATTTTTTAGCAACATCAAAATAAATTAGATGTCTATGGTGGTGGTGTTGGAGATGGCGACGGGAAAGAGCCCAGCAATGGGCGCTCATGCCGCTTATAGCCCAGAGGACGCAAAGCAAGAAAGGCAGAAGGCAAGAAACAAGTTGGGTTAACCGAATCGTAGAGATGCTTCTAAGCTATGGAGATCATTAGCCAAGAAGGATGCATGTAGTAAACAATTTCTCTGCTTGTAGAGATTGGGTGTTCAATTTTATATGCTGCAAAATTCAATCACCATTCTTTTTCGATCATGTATAGAGTCTGATCAAAGGCCAGAACAAAAGGCCTAGAGGCCCAAGATTCTAGCATGTGAGGTTTTAAGACTTTTAGACAACAATAGTAGAGAACTAATTAGCGGTGAAGCTTACTAGCTTAGCTGGGCTGGGCTAGGCTGGGCTGGGCTGGGCTGACCTTTTAGTGGCATGCTAAAGTTTGCGTCACAAATCTGTTCGGTGTTTTTTTCCCTTTTTTCTGAATTTTTTTTTGTCAATCCCTTTTTTCTGAATTTTAATTTTTTTCAAGGTATTATTAGCAATAAAAGATTATTAGCCAATGTTTTAAGGCCCTATACATTTTCCATTTTGTCCTCCCATTTCTGTGATGCGTGGGGGAGAAAAATGATCCGAATTCTCAATACAAGCACCATTAAAGTTCACGCAATCAATAAAGAGTAGGCTCGATAGGACTACTAACTACTCTCGTTAAAGTTCTGTCCCAGCTGGCCTTCCTAGAGTTATCACTCTTCTTTTGTCTTTTATCATTTCTTTTTTTTTTTTTCTGCCTTTTTTTTTTATAGGCTTCTTTTCTAAGGTTTTGTCATATATTTTTCAAGGCAAATCTATTCTCTCTTTGAGCTAATTGAGCCTTCATGTTCTTCAGCTATGTTTCTTATGTATAGAAGAGAGCAACTCCAAGTCTCACATATATATATATATACTGTTAAATCTGTTTTATTAGAGTGCATGCTCTGGACCTAATGATCAAATTTGATGTAACATTGTAACGATCAGATTTTATAGCGTTTAGCATTTTGTTTATTGAATCCAAAAATTACTACAGCAATTCCTATCATCTTTTATCCCTTCTCATAACAGAAAAGATGCAGGTTTTTTTTTTTTTTTTTCTGTCCAAAAATGATGACACAAAAGATGCAGTTGGGTCCTTGAAGAATGGCATGTTTTATATGCTGAAATGGAAACTGCCAATTTATATCTTCAATTCTTTCACATGCCTTAAATATTTGCAAGTACCACCCACTCGATTATCACTTTTACTTACCAAACTAATAAACTAAATTCATTTTCACAAAAAAAAATAAAAATAAAAATAATCAAGTGTTCTGTTTCTAACGACAACAATAATGGCATTTCTTAGTGTACTATTTTTTTTTTTAAAAAAAAATAAATTATATATATATATATCTTAATTAGTTTATATAAAATCTCATATTTCAATATAAACAGCTTTACTTTTACATAAAATTAAATTTATATTAAATACCCTCTCTTTTAATTCTGTAAAATCGACGATGGTGGGATACTAGGTAGTGTCCAGAAGAAAAACACTTGTTCAATTTGTCAACTGTTACCTCATTAAGTCCTCTATTTCATTATTTTCACTTATCATGTCTTTAAATATCTGGGGTTAAAAAAGAACAACAAAAAAGAAAAACACAGAACCAACAAGGAGATTTTTCTTCTCTTGAAGTTTATATTCAAAAAGTTTTTTTTTTTTTTTAATCTCCACTTATCATCAGAGATCCTCTTCTTCTCCCATAAAAGAAACACTCTAAATACCATTTTGTTTCTCTGTACACTACCAAAATTATTTCTTCTGTATAAAGCAACGATTAAAGGAACTTGAGTAAACAAGGATCATTTTCAACTCCATTTTCTCTCATCCCACACCTCCTCTCTCTCCCCGATTCCTGCTGACTCGACTCTGCTGGATCATCTTGATCACTAGACACTACTTTGTTTGTCTACTCGATTCTGCTAATGCCAATACGCTTAACTACAGCGTTCCTTATGGCTTCAGTTTGCAAGCACAGCCCATTCTGCTCTATACCAGACATGTAATTTCTCACTTCCTTCCGTATCATCTCTTGCATCACTGCCAAAAACTCAGGACTGAAAAACTGCCTCTCATACCCAACTCCGTTATGTTGTGCAGCTGGAGCTTGCTGCACCCCAGCAGCAGTTGGCGGTGCAACCGGTGTCTGTACATCTTGTATCGGGTTTACTCCGCGATTGAATCCGGTTCCTGACCCGGAATTAGGTACTTGGATTGAGGCTTCGCAAGAATCGGATCCAGGAAGAGAAAGGCTCAGAGATGTTGGCGGATCCGTGGTGGATGAGGCAGCATCGATTGAAAGAACTGGTGGGACAAGGGAACCCGTTTTCGACAGGGGCCTGTAAACTGGAGAAGATGACATGCCGGCCAAGCTGGAATCACTGACATCGGATCCGGAAGGACTGCTAGGGTTCAAATGAAGACCCGAAACCGGACCAGAGATGTTGGTGCCCGCTCCAACGCTGGCGGATCTTTTGAGAGGTTGTCGGGCATCTGCATCGTCGCTTAAGTCGTCAGTGAAGGAAGAACATTTTCGCTTGAGGGTGGAGTTCCAATGGTTTTTGATGGCGTTATCTGTGCGGCCATTGAGGAGGCGAGCTATGGTGGCCCACTTGTTGCCAAAACGAGCATGGGCCCGGATAATGGTTTCATCTTCTTCAAGTGAAAAGGGCCTGTGTTCGACCTCGGGGGAAAGCTGGTTACACCATCGCAACCGGCACGACTTGCCAGATCGACCAGGAATCGATTTGCTTATTAAAGACCAGTTTCTAGGGCCATAGTTTTGGACCAGTCTTCGCAACGCCTCGTCTTCTTCGGGACTCCATGGACCTTTGATCCGATCGACGTCTTTTCTCGCCGTAGAAGCCATGGATTAAGAGAATCCTAACTTCCTAATGACAACCTAATCAAATTAATTAAGGAAAAAGGTTTGAATTAAATAAACTAGGTACTGGAAATCAATTGGGCATTGAGAAAGGTCTGTTTCTCGATGGTGGTGGGGGTGAACGGGGAGCCTCACCTTAGGTTTTTATGAAAGAACAGAGTGAATGGTGTAGAGATGCATATATATATGGAAGGGATAAGGATGACTTGTTAGGCCGGTTGTAGTGACCGGTCATAGCCGTTGAGGGTGGGGGATTCTTCCAAGCAAGGCAGTTACTAGTAAACAGCTGTCAAATTGACACGCGTCGTTTCATGGTACCTCCAGCTTACACGCATAATCACTCGCTCCCCACTCTTAAAAAAATGGCTTTTATCTGCAGTTTTCTGCAATACGACTCGTCATGTTCCACCACATCACGGTACCCATAACCAATGATGGACGGTCTTGATTGAATGACTTGGCACACACCCAATTAATTAACTGAAGCGACGCAGTTAAAAGGAATAGAACTATAGAAGGCAAGCCAACTCATCTCGAAAATATCGGTATTAAAAAGTTAAACGACCGTTTTGTAAGTTAATAGAAGGATTGGAGCGGAATTTTATTTTCTTAAGCAGGAAAAATTTTATAATATAATGATTTTATTTAGAATGAATTATATAAATTAATAAAAAAATAATTAAATTATTTTCAAAAAAGTAACTATAATTATTAACATCAAATTATCATTCTAAATCATATGTTTATATAAAATAATTACTTTACTGACCCAAATTTTTTTTTAATGGATGGGAGTTGAGATTAATTTATATAAAATGATAATTTGATAAAAATAAATATAAAAATGAATTTCAAAACTTAAAATTATTAAATATTCTTTTAAAAATAAATAATTATAAAATTTATATATTTTTATTATTTTATATTAAATGTTTATAATATAATTTCTTGTAAAGTGAGTTTTTTTTTTTTTTTAAGGACGAAATGGAGGGATTATTAAATAAATAATGAAAATTTGGTTCATATCGGATGATGAAAAATTGTTCATAAAATAAATGTACGGTTGGAGGTGAGAGGGAGCGGGGATGACTTTGACCGAGCCAGGCTGGAGAGCATTTACGTGAAGGATTTTTTAAAGAAAAAAATAAAGAAATGAAAAGAAGGATGAGAGAGAGAGAGAAAAGGACGCACGGAAGGTGATGAGCTGGCAAAGATAACGACAAAAGTTGAGAAGCAGAATCGGGGAAAAACGGTACTGCAATTATGTCAGTCCAGGCTGCCAAGTGAGCCCCACTGAATTACCCACCCTCTTAACGGCCTACTACGCCCTGTCAACACCTCCACGTGCCGGTCACGCTCCCAACATCTTTCTGAACTGCCAAAACCGACTCCACCGCCTTACTTGTATCATTTAAATTTTTTAAATTAAATGCTTCTCTCTCTCTCTCTCTCTCTCTCTCATGGTTTGCCCTTTTTGAAGCTTTCTCGGTTGGTTCGTTTTGCTTTGAATTCAAATTAAGCGACAAACCGCTGCCTCAATATCATATTGCATCTTTTATAAAGCTATTCTTCTTTTATTATAATTGTAGTTTTTTTTTTTTCTTAATTTTCATATTTTTTTTATTATTTTTTTATTATATAATTTTTTTTATATAAATTATTTTCTATAAAATAAATAAAATTTAAATATCATATATCATGTTTGATGTATTTTTATTTAATAATTAATTTTTTAATAATTTATTATTTTATAATGTCATATTATCAATATGCACGCAGACGATATTAAGGAAGATTTTGAGTAATTATGTTGCTTCATCTTTCTTTTGAACCCAAATAAAAAAATAAAATAAAATCTATCAATTAGAATTAAAGTTTGAATAAAACACTAACTTTTCCCTTTTATATTGAAAGATAAGTGAAGTTATGTATTGCAAGCACTACCAAAATTGAGGTCTCTTGTAATATAGGCTATGGATTTGAAATAGTCAAAGAAACTCATTCATACTGTTTCTTTGTTGTTTTCGTTTTGATCATGATGATGCATGTTCTGAAATTTTATTTTTCGTTTTTTTTTATATTATTAATTTTGAAATTATTATCCACAATCTAACTTTATCATATATATAACTCTACTACTAAATTAGATAGCTATATATGCTTTGTTTTTTCAGTTGTTATCTTCAAATTTTTTTTTAAACATAAAAAAAAAACAACAACAGTTATATATTTAATTAAAATCTAAATTGAACCAAACTAAACTTGAAAATAACTCTCAAATATCAATTTTTGATACTTGATTGGTTATGTATGCCCTGCTTTTTATGTATTCCTCAAACTTTAATTTAATAAAAATCATTTTAATGTTTTTATTAAACATAAAGAAATGCATATTTTTTTTAAATCGTAAATAATTATGTATCAACAAAACCCTGTACTCTTGAATATTATGAAAATGGCATATACTTCCTTTCAAAATTATACTAAATATAACAAGTACTAATACGGAGATCATTACGCACTATCAAAGGAATATTTCAAATTGCATTGCTTCTTATTTCCTTCTATTTCAAATGGACCTTGAATATTTTATTTAAAACTTAGAAAAAAAAAGAAGGCAGACCCTCTGACTCTTAGGGCATTGTTTAAAGCTTATATATTTTGATTTGTGGCAAAAGGTATGTGAGTATTCATTCATGTGTTGGTATTGCTCCAGTCCACGTGCAGCATTTCTCCTCGTGCGAGCTAGAGATGACAATGAATTAGATTTTTATGAGTGTCTAATTTGACTGAACTTTAATATGATAAATTTAAATAATATATAATTAGGTTTTGGACGAATTTATATTTAAAATTTAATACTTATAATGGATTCGGGACGAGTTCATATTTTTACATTTTTAGTATCTGTTATTCAAATCTATTTATATAAACATTTAATTAAATATAAAATATATAATTTTTATAATAATACTTATAATTTTTTAAATAATTTATTTTATACAAAATAAAATTAAAATATTTTATGGAGTTATTAATTTTTAAAATATAAATTATTAATAAAAATTATTTTTTTATAGAGATTATTAATTAAAACATATAAAGTTAAACTGATTTGGATATTTACTTTGTAATAATAATCAAGTCTATAATAGATTCGGGTAATTGAGAATAAATTTTAATTAAATTTAAAATGATTTTAAATTTTAAAAATATTAATTTAATTTGAATAAAGTGATTTTTATAGGTACTCTACCCATTATAATCCCTAACACAGGCCCATATTGAGATGCATAATTACAATTTAAAAGTAGAGATATTTTGGGAGGAAAATAATGTGCTTTTATAATGCTATAATTTGAGATTCTCAGGCTCAGCTTGTGTCAGGCTTATCAGGTTTATTTTTCAAGCTCTACTAAAAACTCTTATGCTTACAAAGATTATGGTTTAGTTGTGTGGCATCGATTTGGTTAGTGTTGATTGGGAAATGGATTTTAAAGTTGTAGTGGATGCTATATATTATTCTCATGATGATTATTAAGAGTCTGGACGACTAATTTAGGATTGTAAGTTTTTTTTTTTTTTTTAAATCATAGAGGTTTAATTTATTGAAATTTGACTTGAATTCAACACAAGTAAATATAGCAACTCATTTTATGGTCAGAGTAGCTATTTTTAATGCTAGTCTTACTTTTTAATTTAAGTCTCTAAACTCTTTTTGTTTGATTGTTTTGTCTGATATTGTTCCATATTTTTCACTAAATATTTTTTATTCCAGGTTGGATATATTGAGAGGCATGTTATCCTGAGTTTAATTTAAATATAATATGTTAAGATTTTTCTAAATTTTATTAATAAAATTATTTATTAAAAAAACAAAAATAATATATAAAGAAATAAATAAATATAAAATCAACTATATATACATGCCGAAAATTAACACATTTAAGAACAATTAAGAAATTTTATCTTTATATCATATTTCCAATTCCCATGTTTAATGTCTGATTTTTTCCCCTCGTACACACACATATATCACACACACACACGAGTAGATAAAAGTGATTAGTAAGTTTGTTCGAGTTGATTTTTATTTAAAAATTAGGAGATGAAAATCGAATATGTAACACCCCTGATTTTTTATATATTATTATTGGGCTTCGTGTAGGTATCCTCAATTCGAGGAAATTCGACAGTTGTCCGGATCTGTGAATTTCCGGAAAAGTCTCCGAATTGGATCGAGGTTTTGGCTACCCCACCATTGTCGGGCATCCCAGCGTTCAGTCGAGAATCGCAAAGGCAAACCCGAACCTTGCTTTTTCGTAATTTTCTAGTGCTTAAATAGGATTAAAAATCCATAAAATATTCGTGGTAGCTTAGAAAATTACGATTCTTTTTGCAATAGCTTAGTAATATTGCTAAGGACCACGGGGCAAAGTTTTATAATTTTTAGAGCTTGTTTGGGCAGTTTTTGCAAAAATGATCAATAATAAGGACTAAATTAAAATTTTGCGTATTGTGATGGATGATTGATTTGATGGGCGGAGGAGTGTGTGATGTGATTGAGTTGTGGATATATGGATTGTGGATATAGAAGTGTGTTTTGAGCCCTTTGCGTTGGGTAGGTCCTAGATAGGGAGACTGGATTTTCGCACGACTTAGGACGTATTGGTCTTTTCTTTGTTTGTATTGAGTCAAATTTATTAAATGATTGTAATAAAATTGTCAGTGAGTCGGACGATCTTCCTCCGCCCAGCCGCCACAGTGATTGTCGTCAAGTCTGTGAGTAGAATATTAATTTTAATTGTAATTTCAATATTATTATATGTTCAAGCATGCCCATGCATCACTTATATGCATATATTTATGTAGTTAAACTCTAGACACGATTTATGTTGCATTCATAACTGTTGATGTGCCATGGATGTTGTTGTGGTAATTTGGAGCGATGTCGGCGTTGGCGTGCGTGTGATGTGGTGTGGATTATGGATAGGACGGTAGTCACGGCTGAGTAATTGGGACCCGATCCTTCAAGGGTAGTCACGCTTGAGTAATTGGGACCTCGATTTGGTTATTAAGTGGAAGTCCGAGCTTGAGTAATTCGCTGGCACCAGGTTGGATTTAAGGGAGCTGTATAGGGGATCAGCTCCCATATGTTATGGTTGATACTACAGGGTGTGTGAGTGCTCCAAATTACCTTTTTGATGTTATGATGTGAAAATATTGTTGATGTTGCATTTCACTCTACAGGGTGCATTAGTTTTAGATAGTTATAGGGATTATGGTTAAAATTGATATTTTACTCTCTGAGTCGAACGCCACTCCTGTTCAAAAATTTTTTCAGCCACAGAGGATATTTTTGAGGTTAACTCGCTTTCTCCTCGCAGTCAATTATTACTGTTTGTATAAACTTGTTAAATCTTAGAATTTTCGCATGTGTTAGAAATGTTTATTTGATTTGGGTCTGTAAACTAAATTATTATTTTGGGACCTGTAAACTTAATATGCTATGCATGTTTGATGGATTGGATTAGGGAGCTGAGCTCCCATTTATTATTATGTTGATGAGTATGTGGAGGGTGAGCTGAGCTCCCCAATTGACTATATATTGTGTTTACAGGTCGGGTGAGTCGAAAACTCCCCGTTGGTAAGTCCATTTTATGGGACTGTCCGCTTGTTTTCTTGAAATTGGACCCAAATGGGCCTTAGAGTTGGGTAAATGAATAGTTAAGGCTTACTACGCCTCGGGGCTTTAGGTCGCCTGTGTCCTAGTCAAGCCATAGGTTGGGTCGTGACAGAATAAATAGAATGGTCCCTTTTGATTTTAATTTTGATGATTTTAATTGAATTTAAAGGATTTTTTTAAGTTTTTAATATATTAATTTAATTAATTTAAATTCAACTTGAGATTGGTTTTAATATTTCAATTTAGTTCAATTTCGATGGAGCTCAAAACGTAGCCATATTTAGAAGCGGGACTGTTTATGGAAGGAAAAAGAAAATAATGGAAAAAAAGGGAGAGTGGAAAGAAAAAGCAAGAAAAACAGAAAGCAGAGAAAGAGAGTGTCCTTTGTCTAAAACATGCAGTCGTTACACGGGAGACTAACAGAAAATTATTACATGAGCCAGGAGCACCACCTCACCAAGCTGAGGTGGTGCTCCTAACCAATGAGAAAAACACACATCAAACAACAGTTTTTTATCATCAACAAAAAATTAACAAAATGAATGTCACTGTGATACTATTAGAACTTAGCCGTTACTCTTACAACTTTTTCAAGCCTTCATCTTTTGTTCTTGCCTTTTTTCAGTTTTGGTCCCATCTCCCTCATCTTCTCAACTCTCATTTCATGCCTCTATATAGAATGGAGATCAATACAAGCCTTTTCGTTTTGAAAGAATATTCTAACCTACATTGACATCTTGAAACATTAACCCTAATCCTAATTCTTCTCATTGTTATCAAGTTTTGTTCTGTGGAACAACTCCCTTAATCCAGGTGAAGATCTGATCAAATTCCTACAAGATGCTCACTAATTTTTTAACAAGAAAACTTTTTTTTCTTGGTATACTGGTAGCATCATACTCTTTTAGCTCCAGACTTGACAGAGCTTGTTTTCTGATTTTTTTTTTCCTTTTCAGTTTGCAGATTATTCTCATTGTTATTAGGTTTTGTTTTATGGAACAACTCCCTTAATCCAGGTGAAGATTTGATCAAATTCCTACAAGATGCTCACTAATTTTTTAACAAGAAAACTTTTTTTTTCTTGGTATACTGGTAGCATCATACTCTTTTAGCTCCAAAATTGACAGAGCTTGTTTTCTGACTTTTTTTTTCCTTTTCAGTTTGCATATTATTCTTATTGTTATTAGGTTTTATTCTATGGAACAACCCCCTTAATCTAGGTGAAGATTTGATCAAATTCCTACAAGATGCTCACTAATTTTTTAACAAGAAAACTTTTTTTTTTTCTTGGTATACTGGTAGCATCATACTTTTTTAGCTCCAGACTTGACAGAGCTTGTTCTCTGACTTTTTTTTTTCCTTTTCAGTTTTCAGTTTCATCTAGAATGAGGCAACAACAAAGGGATAACATCAAATCACAATTTGTTTTTTTTAAAAATGATCTTTAATCATGGCTTGTTAACTGTTAACAGTGCTATTATATATTTAATAATTATTAACGGTGTTAGTATGAAATTTATTCAATTTCTATTTTTAAAGAAGAAAAAAAAAACAAAATTACTTATGTGTGTTTTTCTCATTGGTTAGGAGCACCACCTCAGCTTGGTGAGGTGGTACTCACAGCTCATTTAATAATTTCTCGTCTATAACACCTCCTTGCCATACACAACCACTCTCACGATCCACGAGCGCACACCCAACTCTACCTAACCCTCTCCACTACCGGTATTTCTAGGTGACTCTCTCTTCTGCACGAGAGTTTAACACGCTTCTCATTTTATTTACCTCCTCAAATTTTTATTTCCCTTTATAGAAGAAAATATCTCAATCATGGATTTGTATAATATAAAATCAACATTTAATTATTAAACTAATTATATTTTTTTATTAGAAATAAAGAAAAATAACAAAAAGATTCTTTTTTGATAAAAGGTAACATGGTAAGTAGCGAAACCCAATACTAAGGTTTTATGATCAAGAACTAAGTTTGAACTAGGCCAATATGTGCCTCGTGTTATTTATGAAGGACACTATAAATTATATACATATAAAGAACCAATAAGGTCTGAGGTACATTAAAATCCGTCACAATACACTGCAACATTATTAGGACTGGGTCTGGTCCATATTAGAGAGCAGAGATCGGTCCCAGAGGGGGGCATTCTTGTGGCTTGCCTTTTTGCAACAACCATAATGCATTGGATTCTCTAGTACTGCTACCATATGCAAAATGCAACAGTATTTTTTTTTTATTTTTTTATGGGACAAGGGGGGATGGTGTCAGGCCATTAGAAAGTGGTAGCTTTAAGTACCACAGAAATACGGATAAATTCCGCAATTAGACAATGATTAAGGGATGTGATTGGCAATGGGTAGGTGATTCAGGCACATGGTCTAAGAAAGAGGGAGGATGTTTCCTTTTTCACTGAAGTTCATGAATTAAGTATTCCCTATGGGGCTAATTAATTTAAAGATTTGAATGCCCAATGTAAATGAAAGTTCGCATTCCTAGTCCCGATAAACGGAAATTTTGACATTAATTTAGTGCAAGTGGAATTTGCTGCCTTGCTTGAATCCACATGACCAATTGCATAAATTAACAAAACACTTGGAAGAAAAGAGATCCCCAACAGATTGTAAGCATGTGGGGATAGAATAATATATGGTATTAAGCCAAACATTAGCCGCTGCTTCATATTCATTACTAGTAAACCACAACAGACAATACAATGCTTAGATTCTCTCACGCATATCACGAGAAATGTAAATTTATATAATTGGATATTGGACCATTGGGTCATAAAATAAACAACGCCGCACCTGGTTCACTGGTCATGGCCACAAACATAGAAACGCATACTCATTGCTACTTAAAACAATTACACACAAAATATCTTTTGAAGATTGAGCTAAAAACATTATTTGAATGTAAAAAAAAAAAAAAAAAAAGGTTTCAATCATATACACACACGCACTTATTGGATTAATTTTGGCCTAGTTGGCACACGTAAAGCCAAGGAAGATGTCCCCAGAGCCTTAGTCCTACAGTTTTCGTCCCCAGCTGCGAAAAAGAAATTGTGTATTGGGTGGAACGCAGCACAGGCCACGTAGACAAATCAATGATAACCAAACGTCCGACATTTGATATGCTTAAATCATGTATCTTGAACTGCCATATACATATGCGTGTGATCTGCTAGGGAGGTGCCGGTGGCTAATTTGTCGTATATGAGTGATTGGAGAACAGTGGAGCCAAAGACTTTAACGGACCTAACCGCAGTACATGAAAAACTGTTGCCACGTCAATAGCATGCCAGCTAGAACCCACTTAATATTCCATCACCCGAGTTCCAAGAGAATCATACTCTTGGGATTCGCAAAGCAGTGAGCGTAGAGAGGGAAGGATTGAATTATTTTTCCGTAGAGTGGGGTCCCTTTACCATGATTTTCCCGCTGCTTATGCATCGTCCATCGTACGATGCGAATCGGGAGCACCTGACGTTTCATAAAGCATGCGGTCGTTATCGTACGGATCATTTTCAAACTCTTTATCTATTTTTCTCACCCCATAAAACGCAAGGCCATGGTGCGCTTTCAGCCCTGCTTTTGAAGGATGGAGCCGTGTGGCTGTAGGATAGACTCTGCTCACTTGCTTAGTGCTTGCCAGCTAGCAAGGGAAGGCCAATATTAAAAAAGAAAAAGTTCAAATATTGTAATTTGTTATTGAAATATTGAAAAATATTTATTAATAATAATAATATTTAAATTAAATACTTATATAAAATTTAAAAATACTATTAAAATATGTAAATAAAGCTTAATAGATATTGAAAGATTAATTTTAAATAATTAAACATCAACTAATTAAATTTATTTAATTTAATAAGTATTATATTTAATTAGTCTGAATAATTTATGTATGTATAATTATTTTTTAATAGTTGAACGATTTAACAAATTTTTTATTTTTAGAATGATTTAACAAGTAACTGCTAAGATTCAATTTATGAGCTGAATCTATACTAAAACCTGGTTCAAATTTTATAGTTAGTTATATACTACTATTAGATATATAGAAACCACAAACTAAAAGAGCTCCAATTAATATGGTAAATAGACATTGATTTATATTGTTAAGGAATATCGTCATCAAAAATCATCATTCTCCAACTACCAACCAATACTTGGGACAGATATTTCAAAGCAATAATGTGGCGTCAAAATTTCCAACTTCCCACTTAAAGCAACTGAACCCAGCTCCACAAACCCTTGATTTTCAAGAAACCCAATTGATATCAATTAAATTAAAAGAAGTATTAAGGAAAACAATCAAATTGAAATTAATTTAGGCTGAAGATCTGGAATTGAACGCAACGAGACTGTGATTGTGAAGGGCAACAATATAGAAATGGGGACAGCGAGATTGTTAGACAAGGCGAGCAACTAACAAAATTACAAGGGCTATGCAAAGGGTGACGACGAAATCGATGTGAGAAGGCAATAGTGAGATTGACAAATAAACATGTTTTGTTCGGCTCTAGTAATGCCTACTTAGGGATAAGATTAAGATTTAGAGTATGGTACAACCGCTTGGCCAAAACACAAAAAATAATAGGACAAAATAAGGGGAATCATAGATCATGGTTCTCGTGCTTCAATAATCCAGTTACACCAAATGAGGACGGGCCCATTGTGGAATCGACTAGCCGAGTGAAGTCAGAAACCCGTCTGAGAATGGACTGATGGGAACCATTGGGTCCGGTCATCCAACTTGTTGATGTAAACCGTCATTTGTCTCCACTAATTATTATTATTAGTGATAATGATGATGATATTTGTTGTCCTATTGGAATAGCAGCTTTACTTACGTAATTCAGCAAAGTGGATTACAACTAACAATGGGTTGATGCTTGATGTTATTTTAATTACTAATTAATAATACGTTTAATTGAGTTAATGATTTGCCGAAATCAACAATAAAAGTCTAATGGGTCTCTATCACTATGGATATTCAAATTTGCAAGTATATATTCTAGATATTTTGGTGTAGAAAACAAACAATGGTCAATGGGTTGGCATTACAAAATTTGATGGGGTTGAGACCGAACCCATTTCAGATAAAACCGAGCTTGTCAAGTGAGAGTAGAAGACGGAAACTACTTTTATTTTATTTTACATTTTTTTGGGATGTGGACATGGCAGCGTTTTAGGAATGCTTCAGCATTGGCCAGGCGGCTGCTCGGGCCAGGCCTACCTTTCAGTTTCCTTTGGGAAAGAATGAAAGGCTCTCGACTTTGACTCAACTATTTATTATATGCACATTTAGGACAAGATAAAATAAATTAATACTTTTTGAAATAAGTTTTTAATTTATTATTTTATTATTTGAGACAAAGTGAATGTATTTGGAAAGAAAATTTTCTTAAATAAAAATGATAATTTGGTGTTTTTTAATTTATATAATTTACAGATATAACAAGTGATATTCTTATTATATAGAACATGCATATCAATTTTAGATACTAAAATATCTATAAATAATAATGAAAATAATTTTGAAGAAAGATAAGTTTTGGCTTATATATGTAATTAAATTACGATTGTGATATAAAGAAAGCATATATTTTTAATGTTTAAGGCAATTACGGAACTACGTGGAATAGTGTAAACTCATCTCTATCAACTATTTTTTAGCGGGATTAGAATTTTTTTAGTGTAAATTGTGGTCCAAAAGAAAAAGCTCCAGCCCAATACACAGGCAAAGCAAAATTATTCCTGAATCCTGATAAATCATGGTTGAATGGGCCGAAATGAAACTGTCTTGAATTCTTCTTTTCGATCCATTTAGCACTTCGACTTGAATTGCTGAGAAGATAGCCGTGTATGTCTCATGGCCCCTTTGAAGATTAAAAATTGCCACTTGGGTTTTAAATGCAAGAACTTTTGATTCTTAATATATATATATATATATATATATATATATATATATATATATATATATATATTTTGTACATGCATATTAAATATTCAAAGTTAATTGAATAAAAAAAAAAAAAAAGAATGTGGAGAGCATAACAACTTTGCTTTCAAATTAGGCTGAGATTGGAGAAAGAGAAAGCTAGGAAGGGGACCCTCAATTTTGTGACATTACACCGCAAAGTGGGATCCTACTACAGGTCCAAGATGCTTGCCTTCTTTATCTTGGCCCTTGTATCACAAGCAACCCACTTGGTGACGTCTCAACGACTACCCACAAACATATTTATCCTCGCCGGACAGAGCAACATGGCCGGCCGTGGAGGCGTCATCAACGACACCAAAACCGGCAACCTCACTTGGGATGGTATTGTCCCTCCCCAGTGCCAACCCAACCCATCAATTTTCCGGCTAAGTGCCAACCTCACATGGGTCCTAGCCCACGAACCTCTCCACGCCGACATTGATTATAACAAGACCAATGGGATTGGACCGGGGATGGCATTTGCTAACACAGTCTTGACCAAGGACCCGACCATTGGGGCAATGGGTCTGGTGCCATGTGCAATCGGAGGGACAAATATAAGTCAGTGGGCGAAAGGAGGTTTCCTTTACGACCAGTTGGTGCGGAGGACTCGAACAGCCTTGATCAGCGGTGGTGTTCTTAGAGCAATGCTTTGGTATCAAGGGGAGAGTGACACGATTAATAAAGAAGATGCTGATTCTTACAAGGGGAGATTAGATAAGTTTTTCATGGAAGTCCGGGACGATCTGCAATATCCTATGCTGCCAATAATCCAGGTATGGATAAATTTTTCTCGTCACAGAATTATGAAAGAAATGACATTTTTATATTATTAAAAAATTAAACAGGTTGATTGTATTTTACCTGGAACTGAAAAATTTTGTGTTTCAAAACTAACTGCATAATGAATAATGAATAATAATAAGAGTTGATAGCAGTGCAAGTATTGTTAATTTTGGTAGGTGGCTCTGGCTTCAGGAGAGGGACCTTTCACGGAGACTATAAGAAAAGCTCAACTGGGAATTAACCTTCCTAACGTGCAATACGTTGACGCCAAGGGACTGCCTCTGGAGCCTGATAGGCTGCACCTAACTACTTCTGCCCAGGTTCAGCTTGGCCAGATGTTAGCAGATGCGTTTCTTCAGTCCCTGCCTACCCCAATTCGCACTACCACTAATTCCGCTGCAACACTTTCTTACCATGCATTTTATAGATCTATTTTTATTATTATTATTATTTTATCCTATTTTTTTCATTGTAGGTCTTTCCCTGCTGTAGTATTCCTCTAACGCAAATGCAATTGTAGTGGGATATGAATTTCAAAGATGGATTCTCGAGTTAATTTCTCTTCATTTTGGAATTTTTTTTATTACGGTCATTTATTATTCCAAGTTGCAATCAACGTTAATATAGCTGTTATAAGTTTTTCTCTCTTCTTAATTAATCAATTATTATTGCTATAGTGATTTGACCTCTCCATATATAAACAACTCAAAAGTCCAAGAGAGTTTTAATCATTTGAGAAAGAGATTGAATTCTGATTGAAGGTAATTATTTAGGGTAATCGAATAAGGTGTTTAAGGTAAAATATAAGGTATTCGGATAAAATATAAAGTATTTGGATAGAGCAACAAGTGTTCATGTAAGATATAGGATATTTATATTCAAATAGACTATCTAAAAAATTAAATATGGATTGTTGAGATGCGTTATATTTTCATCGAAAATACCACCTAATAAAATGAGATGTTTTTGCAATACACAAAAGAATATAGTTGAATATATGAGTTAACGATATCTCGATAATAACGGAAAAACGATATCTCGATAATAATGGAAAAGCATTATTCTTTACTTTATAAATAGGAATCATGACTAGAGATGATAACGAGTAGAGTACATGCAAAAATTACTATATCCGAACTCGATTAATATTTTCAAAACTCAAACCTTGCCCAAACCCAATTAAAAATTATTTTTAACCATTCGAACTCATATCAAACCTGATTATTATCACCTAAAAAATACCTGAACTCATTTAATTTAATATATTTTAAGTAATGATATAAATAAAATATTTTTTTATTAATAATTTATATTTTAAAATTTTAATAATTTCATAAAATATAATTTTATTTTATTTAAAATAAAATGTATAAAATTTATGAGTATTAATATAAAAAATATATATTCTATATTTGATTAAGTATTTATATAAATTGGTTCAGGGAATAGATGCCTAAAATATAAAATAAAATCTGTCACAAATATTATTTTTCAAACTCGAACCTATTTTAAACTCGATTACATGCTATCCAAACCTATTCTATTATAATTCAATCGGATCGAATATCCACAAAAATTTTATCCATTGCCATTTCTGATCATAACAACAATTAAAGTATGCAATCTACATATTTTCAATACTTACTTTTTTCTTTTAAATTATTTATTGACTGAAGCGTTAGAGTAACATGATTTAAGCCATCGACTTCACGTCTTCTCTTGTTGTTACAGGCGGTGCAAGAATCATTTGACAACTCAGGTAACAACAATATATATATATAACAAATTAAGAAAATAAGTTTTTTTGTATTTTTTACTTGTGATTATTGTTTTTTTTTTAATATTTTAAATAATAAAATAATTATGTGAATAATATAATATTATTTAATAACAAAATAACAAACTAAGTGGTAAGGAAATTTCTTAGTTGCCAAAGTCATCAGCCATACCTAACGGCAGGTAATGGGCCATTTTATGAGCTTAGTGGACTTCTCAATCCAATGAACCAGCAGCCTGCTTAATTATTTCAATATATTATGTTTATTTTCAATGATTTTACAATAAAGGTCATATGTTTAAAATAATTTTATTTTTTTTTTCTTAAGATAAATTGAATTTGTGTATTCTTCAGGTGTTTTCTGAGGATGCAATTTTGTCCTCTAATATATATATATATATATATATATATATATATATATATATATATATATATATATTTTATACCTAATAAATTAATCAGATTATGAGTTTCCTTTCTTATTGTTTAAGATTTGACTTTCTATTTTGAATACATTAGATTTATGTAGAGAAATATATTCTTTAAATATTCATAAAAAAAAATTTCAATATGCAAAAATTAATGCCGAAATATTTTGTCCTTACTACCACATCCGAGGTTCATCTTGGTCTCAAGTTGGGTCATTCTTATATTTCTTCTTTTGGCTCTGCTATTTGCATTACATTCATTAAATTTATGTTTATTTATTTTAAATTAGAACATTAAAATTCATGGTTAGTTGAAGAACGGATTAATGATCAAAATAGTGTAGAATAAATATTATTTACCAATCAAGGATAAAATAAAACTAATTTGTCCAAACTTAAGGGATATTTTTTGCCAACTATATCATTTTTTGAGTCCATCCACAGAAGTCCACAATTCAAATTGATGAAGACGGCTTTTGTGTGTGCAACACCTTTTTTAACCTTTTTATTTTATAAATCATTATTATTTATATTTAAAAAATATTTAATACAAAATTGTTATTATTGATTTATGTTAATAATTTTCTTTATAGTGTAAAATCTCATATACATTTTTATAGGAATATTTCAAATCAATAATTAAATTATATAAATATTAGCTCTAGATCGTGTATATATATATATATATATCAAATTAGTATGAATTGCAGTAAAATTTTATAAGGGCATATGATAAATTCTAAACTGTAAACATGTCAAATTTTATTAACAAATTTTATATTTTGAACGATCTCTTAAATTTACAATAGTTAATTTATTAAAGAAAACTCTAAATAAAAACTTTAATCCCCCATTTTTTTTCCGAAGCTTTAATCCCCTCTGGATCTGGATACTCGATTGCCCGAGCTATGATTGCCAAGGGTTTAATTGAGCCTATCTCCATTTTTTTTTTTTTTTTCTGAACTGACTTCACTGCTAATCAGAGAGGAATAAGGATAACAGGAGCGCGTTGTATAGGAACGTTCACTTGAAAATCCACTCGAGTTTATCCAGGTTCAAAATTGCTAAATATGGACGGATGGATTTATTAGCGGCTCAAACCAATTATCATTATTTATGTTGTAGTTTTGTCGACTGCATATGATCACGTGTCCATCTGCCTGAGACTCTTAGCCATTAAGCAAAATGCAGGAGAAGCCACCACATACTAATACGTGTCCTTACCTCATACTACAACCGAGATAAAGCGAATGGTACTTATTGATGTAGCATGATCAAAGAATCAAGTAGTGATAACTTCCAGTATCTGAAACTCCAACAACATGAATACACAAGTATTGAACTAATTTAGTTCATTTTCTAAATTTGCTTTTCTTTTCTTTTTATTTGTTGAATGGTTTGATTTTATCTTCTTGCGCAGGGAACTGAAAGGGTAAACGAAGAAGCAATAGAAACAAAGGTGGAAACAGAAGATTACCGATCACCAGCAGGGCATGACGAACCCACAAAGGAGAAAGTTGGGGTGGTTCATCTTACTCGCAAGAACAGGGAATCTGGCACCGAAGATGGACTATTGGGTAGAACGACTGCTGCTGTGACAAATACAATAAAGTCTGCTAAGGATGCCATCTTGGGCAGGGGCAAGAAAAACGCCTCCAACTGACTCCCGGAGTGGCCGATGATATGAGTATGTTCTTTATATGCATGTGAAATATTGATGGCAATAATAATAATAATAATAAAAAAGAAGACGTTGTGTTCCTGTTTAATGTTTCTGCTTTGATTATTTCAGTATAGAGTTACATAATGTCCATTTGTATTTCCCACTTATTAAGATCGATCAATTGAAATATCTTCTTATGGTCTTGGAAGTCGGAATCTTTGAGGTGAAAGCCAAATTGGAACATTTGCCCATTTTAAGACATCTTTGAAACCTGGAAAATATGCTGTCAACTAGCATATCTACTTTGTAACATCACTAATAGAAACGAGGAATATAAAATGAGAAAGTGGTATTTTAAGTGCGAATTATCTTTATGCTCGGGCTCCCATGGAAGGCGTGAGTGAGAATTAATCAAACAAAACGATTTTATTCTAGAAACCTTTGTTTGTAGTTACTGCTAATTTCATTTCTGCTTCAGCTAAATTAGCACAGAGGTGTGCTTTACCACGCATAATACATCACCAAAGCCAAAAAAATAAAAAACCCTAGTTCCAAATGCCAACCTCCATGAATCCATCTTCAGTAGCACATCCCCTGAACATCCCATTGGTGTTATACCTACAAGCCACATCCCCATTTCTAGACACCGCTATTAACCCCGCTTTCCCTTCATCAAGCCTCTCATTTATCACAAAATCCACAGCCTGTTGCAACCCCAACCCTTTGTACTCCATCACAGCCGCTACGTCTCGGGCTAGGGTCCCGCGGATGATGGCTTCACCTTCCCCTGTGCATGAAATTCCGCAGAGGTCACACGCGTAGGTCCCAGCGCCAATCAGGGGCGAGTCACCTATACGACCGGTCATTTTGTTCATTAGCCCACCTGTTGACGTGGCGGCAGCACATCGACCCTCGCTGTCCACGGCCACACAACCAACGGTTTCCGGTGCATACACGCTGATTGGAAGACCGTTCATTTGCAAGGGATTGTCCATGGCCGCAGCAGCACCGGCGCTGCATGTCTCCAAGGGGATCCTGTAATCAAACTGGATTCGGGCAAGAGAGAGTGAATTATTGGGTCCACCAAATGTGCATATACATATAAAACGTAGGAGATTCGACGTACCAGAATGGAATTGGCTTCCTTTGCCAATTTCAACATCCCCACGTTATCCTCGGTGATGAAGTAGTCATTTTGCATCAGCTCCACACCCTGTTCAAATCCAATGTCTCTCAGTTCCATTAATTTATCAATTAGAGCATATTATTTTAACGTTTATTACTATGAAGTATATGACCTAATTGAAGGCCTTTAAAGTTAATTCACCAGATCATTCTCTTTCAAAATGGCGAAATGTCCTAAAGAATGAAATCTCTCCTTCTTTCATTCAACAAAAACTGTTTTCTTGTTTTTTGACTCGTGAGATAACTTAAACCAGAGTGTTACAAAACTGAAGAGGACGTGTAAACCTGTTGTCTGGCAAATTCCTCTGCGCCGGAGAAGGCAAGATACGAATGGGGAGATTTCTCCATCACAAGTCTGGCAAGGGAGACTGGGTTTTTAACAGTGGTTAAGCCCGATACGGCGCCGCATCTTCTCTTGGGTCCATCCATAATGCTAGCTTCCATCTCCACCGTTCCTTTCTCGGTTAGAGCAGATCCTCGGCCAGAATTAAACAGAGGATCGCTTTCTAGTTCTCTCACCTGAAACAACAAACAACAGAAGATTAAAACAAAAAAAAATTAAAGATAAGGGAACCGGTAAAGCATCTAATGATAACTTTCCCTTTCTAACCAGAAACCAAAGTGTTTCGCGAGTATAACGAGAGCCCCTTTCAAAACCAATGAAAGTAAGAACAAAAGGCCGATTGATATAGAAGATATTTCAGGATAACCAAGGACACCAATTGGACATCAAAAGAAAGCGTATAAAGGACGCCGATCATTGATTTTTCTTTCATTCCTGTTAGTGTACCGTAAAATTATAAGAAAACAAACGGAAAACCTGGTATAGTGGTGAAGTTGAAAGGATTATCTTTTTCTATACACGCAAGAAGTTGGCAATCAAAATGGTTCAAGATACAGATTTCTTAAAAAAGAAATTGAAGAAAAAGAGTGAAAATAGGAGAGAAACGCACAACGAGTTCAACGACATCAATGGCAGGGAGATTGGAGCGAAGAGCGGAGATGCCCAGATTGAGGCAGCGAGTTAGGAGTTGCTTGGCCTCTTCTTGACGTTGTTGTGGGAGGTTTGGGTCCACACCAGCGCCACCATGCACCGCTATTGCCCACCTCCCCATTTCTCTCTGGCTTTTTCCTTCCCTTGTGCGTGTGTGTTGTGAATGTGTATGCGCGCGTCTTTATGTACGCAGTGGGAGTTGGTTGCCTATTCATATAGGCGTTTTGCGGAGTTCAGAATATTTTTTTTAAATAATAAATTATAATTAAATAATTATAATTAAATAATTGTACATATAACGATTACAATTACATCATATAAAAATTTCTTTGTATATTCATCCACTTGTTGCGGGACTGCGTTATGGGGTTGTCCTGGTTGGCAGACTAAATTCCGAGTGCAAAAAAAAAAAAAAATTATTGAAAATATATAAAAATGCAAAACACATTGTGAATCATATAAATTTCAACTAAAATAAATCAAAATCAAAATAAATTTATAAAAATAAATAACAATTATTTATTCTTACCATCAAATTAAGACATTATTGATACTATTAGTTTACCTTTAAAATAATATAAATTTGATATCTCTATCTATTTTTCGATTTCATAAAATTATTATGATTTTTTTTCCTTCGTTAATATATTAGTTGTTTTTCCACAGGTAATTATTTGAAGTGCAGTATGCTAAAACAAAGCTGCTATAGAAATCTACCGTGAGGTCTATATATGCATATATCTAAACTAGTAATGCATCATTTGCAGTTTTTTTTTTTTTTTTTTTTTTTGTAAATTCCAGTATTCATTTGAAAATCGAAATAAGACAAGCCCTGGTACAGGGCTCCAAGAATCTCGCACTCAGCCATATTAAAAAATGGGACGCCTCCTCATCATGATAATATTGTTTTTATGAGTTCCCCTTTCTATGAGATTCCCACTGCTTGGATGCTGGAACAGAATATATATATATATATATATATATATATAAAGATTTCTGAAAATGTTGCTAGAAAAGGGTTTAATTAAAAAGGAGTGGATCCTATTGGTGGTAAGATTGAGGTAATGGTTTCAGCAGGAAGGCGAAGCAGAGAAGAAAAGGGTCGGGGGCTTGCCTTTGGTGCCTTCGAAAAGTATGACACTGCCACTCCTGAATAATTTTACATTATCACGCTGATTCCACATAGAAAAGGATGTGAAATGGCAAGTTACAAGTGAATCAAAACATTTATTAACTCATAATTTTTTCTTTGGACTCACTTGCATATTTATGGGACAATTTTTATACATATGTTTATTTTTTTATATATACAGTATTTAATTTTTGTTAATTTATCATTTCATATAGAGTGTCTAGAAGGAACCATGGATTTATAATATGGTTTTTCCAGCTAATAATGAGGGTATCAGCGGATTGGTTGGGTCCCACAGAGATTGGAAGTGTCAACTGATAAGAATTGCTGATTGGTTGGATTTGATTAAGATGATGAGCAAGCGATGCGCTAGCCACTGGATTTGCATAAACTTTCAAAATAATGAAGAAAGGTTGAACAAGGAATTCGTTTGCGTACAGCCCAGAAGAAGGAGGAAACCGGAAATAGATATGAAGCAAACATGCCACGTGAGCTTTCCAATTTGTATTTCTTTTTTCGTACATTATAGCCTTTCCGCCTAAGCTCATGATTGGAGTTGGATTCCAAGCTAATACTAAACCGGATTTGTTTTTTTTTTTTTTTTTTTCTTTTGATTAAGTTTCAACAAAGTGCACCTTTGGAAAAGGTTTATGTACAAATACAAAGAAACCCAAAAAGCACTAATATGAAAACTAAAAAGTTCACCCAATTTGAGAGGAAAAAAATATATAAAATATATTAAAAAAAAGAAAATTTCATCAAACCAGAACTAGAATTGGAGCTTCTACCGTTTTAATTTCAATGTCCTAGGGCATGCACTCGATATTAAAAGTGGATGCTTGGATCCCTACATGAGAATAATCACAAAAATCAGATAATATTTTGCATACTTGTTAGTCATATATTTACACTTGAAGGAACTTCAATTTTTGATCAATTATAATTCGTCATCATCTATATAAAACAAATGAAATTATCTTTTTTTTAAAAAAAAAAAAAAACTCTAGTAAACTTTTCTGGTGTGCAAAATTTGGACTCAGTGTTCGGAAATAACACTCAATGATCAAGAAAAGCAAGATTATCAACCAAAACCCACAAGAAACGAATTCTAATGGTCTTAATTTGCCACAATAATGCGGGGAAAAGGTCAGTGGATCAGTTGTTGTCAATGACCCACCAGAGAAGCACAATGAAAGAGCTAGCCACTAATCAATTGGAAAGAAAATTCGCCTGAAGGCATGTTGTCGTGCCATTATAAAATATAACGGGATTAGACCAATAAGCATTGGGTATTGTTGTGTACACTCATAATAAGAAAATTTAAATTTAATTATTGAAAAAAAATTATTAAAAAAAATAACTATAAATGTTGAATAGATTAATATTATATAAACAATAAAACAGACATAAAATGACTCTCGGTGAATAAAAGATATATATAGTTGAGATTACGTTGCATGCTTAGGTTAGTAAGAAAATGACAGAAAAGGCAGAGAGTAGTGGGGTTAATGGATGTTTATGTAGATGGCATTATTTCCTAACAATCCAATGTCCTGCTAACTAAGAAACTGCCAATTGTGAGGAAAAGGAATGGTTGCTGTCACATCTCCTTACAAAGCGGGTGGAATCTTTGAAGATACTCTCTCACCGCTCCCAAAGATTCGCATCAGGTGATACCGTCACTGGATACTTCCACTTCTCTTCTCCCGCTTGGAGGAAATTTATATCAAACAAAATGCAAAATTAAAATATATTTTAATATTTATATCAGTTTAAAATTACTAACCCAAAATGCCCTCAAGGGCCGTTTGTCCGGATCGCCTCTTCACATTTTAATAATTGCATGCCGCGAAGGGTAAATTAACTTTTTTTGTCTATATATTATATCATAATGAAAATTTCAATTTATTATTTCTTTTTTATCTTTTCAATTTAAGTTTTTAAATTTAACTAGTATTTTGATAATATAATTTTTATATAAAATATAAATAAATTTAATTAAACTTAAAATATTTTAATCTAATTAAGTAAAACTGAAACGAAGATTGTTAAATTCTATCATAGTGAAAGTAAATTTATTTTAAATTTTTATAATTCAGTTAAATTATAATTTATTTTCATGGCGCTGGTAATTAATGAGATAATAATAATAATAATTTAAAAAAACTTTAATTTTTAAAGAATGGCAATGACGCCATGTCTCACTATCTATTAAAGTGCATTGATAAACGTGCGCTGAATGGTCTCGCTTTTCTTCCTCGTAGGTTCGTTCTCACCTAAACTAAAATTTTAAAAGTATAATTTCATTTGTCATCTTATTCTTATCTAAATGATAACAGCTTCACATTTTGCATTCTTCCTTAGAAAAAGAAATGTTAATCAGTACACTTATTTTTTTCTTATTATTTATTTTATTTATTTACTAATTTATTTAGCTATAAAATTTCGAGTGAAAGTCAATTAGGATAACCTAATATATATATATATAAATAAAAATATCCCATATTCAAAATTTTTTAATTATTTATTTAAAAAAAATAATTATCTTTTACTATATAATCCATCTATAAGTAAGGAGAGCATATATTTTTAATAAATTTAAGAGATTCTAAGAAGATCCTCTATCACGTTTTAGAAATTTAATGTATCAAGATAATAAATAAAGGTAGAGCACATGGACCAACTCCAAAGTCCCATCAGATTTTTTGTTGTGATTGGGTGGTTGGGCTCGTGATAAATGTGTATCGAAATTAACAATTCCATAGTAGGCCCAATGTATTATTAAAGGAAGAACTCGTATTTGATGGTTTAAAAAAAAATAAAAATGATAATCATAAATTTTGAAAAAAAAATATTTTATAAATTATAAAAAAAATTTTAAAAAATATCTTGATAAATAAAAAAATTGTATTAAAAATAAAGAGATACGATTTTGGCATATAGAAGTAACCCATTGCCTTTGTATGAAATTTATGAGGATTTGTAAGGAATATGATGTTAAGATTTCACTTGGTCAAGGTAGGTCGAGACCTCACTTCTATTGGGTTTGATATATATATATATATATATATATATATATATATATATATATATACATATTTGCTGATGAATTGAAAAATAGCTGGCTATTTCCATTTGAACAAAGCAAAGCCACTAGGTACTAAATATTTATTTAATTTGTCAAAAGAAGTGAGGCAAATTTTATTATTTTTGTAAATTAAAAAAAAAACTTATAATATAGTTAACTTGCACGAGATACGGGCATATGGGCATAAGATTGGGGCCGTAGCCGCCAGGTTGCCGTTCAAAAGTTCACGTTGAATGGCACCAAACTCCTTCAACCGGTTTTAATATTATTTATTTATTTATTTTTAAGACTGAATATTTGAATTTAAATTTAAAATTAAAATTAATTTTATTTTAAAAGACCCAAGAAATAGAAAATTGAAAATGCAAACCTAAGACAGATGGTTTAGTAATAATTTTTAAATTAACATTTAATGTTTTGATTAATCTTATTTATACTATTTAATAATAATATTTAAATATTAAGTAAATGATTTATAAAAAGCTCCCCTTTGACTGTATCAATAAAATAATATAATTATCTTTACATTTAATTGTTAATCCAATAATTATTTTTATCAAATACATCTATTTTGAATTATCATATAAGTATTTAACTGTTAGTAAAATTGCTCACAGCTACTAGAATAGTTAATCTTATCGAACATGGCCTAGGTTGAGTTTGAAGGGTAATTTTTTTTAAATATTATTTAAAAATATAATTTAATTATATTGAATTTTTATCATAAAATATATTAAATTAAAATCTAAGATTATTAAATATTTTTTAAACAATTAATTTTAATCATAATATTATACAAATTTATAGGAAAGTCATGAAATTACTAACTGCACTATAATAGTTAATTTTATTTGTTAATTACATATGAAATTGATAAAATTGCGCATGATAAAATTAGTTCATGATTATTTATTTTTAAAAATCAGAGCATAATTTAAATGAAGTACTTTGTATTTAGGACACTCGTAAATTACAAGTTGTGAGAGTTAAAATTATTTTTCTAAAAAAGCACTTGCTTTTAAAAATAGAGATGAGCCTTAGATTAAAATATTTTATTGAATTAGTTTTCTCACATGATATTAAAAATTTTTGGAACTAAAAAAATATTGAATTCTCAATTTTTTTAATAAAAAATTTGTGCGTAGTACAATCTATTTTTGATCCCTTATAATCAACAAATTCGAGTTAGAAAGTGGAGTGGTATTGTAATTCTTGATTGAAAATGTCCCATATACTAAAATGCTACAAATGAGAATCGGCTTCTATCCAAATTTACATATGTTATAAATAGCTTATATGTTAGATAGTATAGAAAGAAAGAATTTTTATATTGTTAAAATATAAAAAAAAAGTGAATGAATGGCAAGAGTAAAATGTGTATAGAATTATATATATATATATATTATTCTATTATGCCACTTAGCACGTATATGTGTGAAATAAAATAATTATCTTATTGTAATTTTCGTAAATAAATTACGAACATATGTGTTTATTAACAAGTAGATATGTCTATTAATAAACAAACATGTCTATTTTATACAAACAGTCACAACTATTTGTATAGGTTTCTGTTAATAAATATACATGTCTATTCTATACGAACAGTCACAACTATTTGTATAGGTGTCTGTTAATAAACAGACATATCTATTTTATAAAAAAAGTCACAACTATTTGTATAGGTGTCTGTTAATAAACAGACATATCCATTCTATACAAACAGTCATAACTATTTGTATAAGTATCTGTTAATAAACAGCCATATCTTTTACACAAATAGTTGTATCTATTGAAGATAGATAAATGTGTCTATCTAGAAACGGTGCTATAATTTTTCATTATTTATAAATATGAATGAGTTTTTCAATTCAGATATATACTATTTCTACTTCTTCCTCTTTTCTTCTAGTCTCTTTAAATTTGGTTCGTATAAAGAAATCCTAAGAGAAATCTTCAGGAGTTGTTATCTGCAGATTTCAGGCTTTATTGTATCCTGTAGGTATATTTCCA
The DNA here is from genome assembly GCF_030052815.1 of Hevea brasiliensis. Lineage (NCBI taxonomy): Eukaryota > Viridiplantae > Streptophyta > Magnoliopsida > Malpighiales > Euphorbiaceae > Hevea > Hevea brasiliensis. Next base: position 5,051,222 of record NC_079504.1, on the reverse strand, counting down.
TAATCTTGCAGCAATCTAGTGGGGGCAATTAATACCTTAAAGACAGTAATTCATCATGCCTCAAAGCCTATTTTACACCCACTGCTACAACAATTTTAAGGTATTAATTGTAATGGAGTCTAAGGCTATTTCTGTGATGAATCAAAAGTTCGTGAAACTTAATCATTATAAGGAACAAATTATGTTCAATGAGAAGGTGAAAGCAGATCAGGAAAAGAAAATGAATTGCCATGCAGAGTTCATATTCTCAACAACTTATCAGATAGACTATAAGATTTATTTACCTCTGTTAAGTCTCCAAGGGAAATCTGGAATTCGTTAAAATTCGAATACAATACAAAAAAAAAGTATGGATAAATTTCTCATTATGAAATATTTTGAATTCTAAATACTTGATAATATACTTGTTATGTATAAGTCCATGAGTTGCATATCTTTATTTCAAAGTTTAAGGATTTGAAAGTGGTAGTTCATAAATCACTGCAATTAAGAGGAATAATAGCACACCATACTTCTAGTTTGAATGATTATAGGAAGAAATTACTGTATGTCACATATGACTTTTCTCTTAAACATATTCAAAAATGCTTATGCAATAAAAAGTTTTTTATGTGATAATTTGTCTCTATGTTGATGACATGCTTATAATTAGAAGAAATATAAGATTATACTATGATGCTAAAGCTCGTGATGAAAATGTTAAAGAAGGTAATAAGATTTATGTGCATAAGTCGAAAAACACTTTTTGTATGCATAAATCATAATTCATATTGATTGTGTCTATCACTAACTAGGTGGGGATATTGTTAAAAATATTTATGATAGGAAAATTTGTCTTATTTTGAAAGAGTTATGTCCGTTCATTAAAAGGCATCAAAATAAACTATTTATTACCGATAGTTATATATATTTTAAAAGGTGTAAATGAACAAATATAATTATTCTAAGAGATACAAAGTGAATGGTTGTATCTGTTCAAAGAGGTATAAGTGAACGGTTGTATATGTTCTAAGAGGTATAAGTGAACAGATGTAATTATTTTAAGAGATACAAAGTAAACAGTTGTATCTATTGTAAAATGTATAAGTGAACAGATATAATTGTTCTAAGAGATACAAAGTGAACGGTTGCATCTGTTGTAAAAGGTATAAGAGAATAGATGTAATTGTTATAAGAGATACAAAGTGAACAATTGTATTTATTCTAAAAAGTGTAAGTGAATAGAAAGTGAATAAATGTAATTGTTCTAAGAAATACGAAGTGAACTGTTGTATCTATTCTAAAAGGTGTAAGTGAACAGATGTAATTATTCTAATAGATACAAAGTGAACTGTTGTATATGTTCGAAGAGATGCAAATACTTTATAAATAGCAGTTTGGAACAAAAATCTATTAACTTTTTTTTGTCTCTTATCTTCATTTTTACCTACAATCAATATTATTATTCTTTAATTTATTCTTGGGAGAATTTTAAAATTACTGTATAGATTTATATTTTGGTTATTATCCTTGAGGGATCTGCCTAAACTACCTAACTGTAACATGGTGGGGGTTTTACTCATTGTTAATTTCATTATATTGAGGGAAATAAATACTCCATATTATATTTATTGTAAATTGACTATAAATTTTAGTAGAATAATTGCTCAAATTGAGTGTTCTAGTATTATTGGTAGCTTAATGTATGCTATGCATTGCACTACTCCTGATATTGCTTTTGCAGTATGTAAATTGTCAAGATATACTAATAATCCTAGTGTGGAATGTTGGACAAAAATTTCAAAGGTTTTTGGATATTTAAAAAAGAATTATAAACTATAAATTATTCTGCGATAAATTTCCAATTATGCTAAAACCATATAAAGAGTTGTATCCATGCAAAGATTTGTGTCCCTTAGCCAAAAGATGTAACTAAATAAAAAGATGCAATTCTTCTTAATAGTTATGCATGAAAAGATGAATTTATTGGCTAAAAGGTTGGTATATTTTGAGTAGTAAATATAAGAGCCTTACAAGTCATTTGTAAGGAGTGACAAGAGGACAAATGAGTGCGCATTTGTGCTTGTACAAGTTTGGTCTTGTCCTTTATTTTTGGAGGCTCTCATTTTAAAAAAGTTATGGAGCAATTTATTTCTGCAAATAAGGTACATATCTAAACTATGAATTATTTATGTAGTTCATGTTATAAACATATGATTATATGATAGACTAGTGAAACAAATATGGTGGAGATCCTAGGATTATACAAATGTCAATTGGATAAGTAGTGCTAAGAATAATAAGTCAACCTTTGGTTGGGTGTCCACTTTAAGTGGAGGTTCTGTTTCTTAGGCATCAAAGAAACAAATTTTTATAACTTATTCTACGGTGGAATCTGAATTTATAACTTTGGCAAATGTTGGTAAAGAAACAGAATGGTTGAAAAACTTGTTACCGGATGTTAAGTTGTGGCCACAACCTATGCCATCTATTTCTTTATATTATGATAGTCAAATTATGATAGCTAAAGCTTATAGTAAAATATACAATTAAAAGTATATGCATAAAAACTTAAGACATGAAACTGTAAGGCAATTAATTTCTAATGGTGTTATTACTATGTTTATTTTAAATCCTATAATAATCTAGCAAATCTTTTAATGAAAGGGCGCTCGAGAGTTATAATCATAAGTACATGTGCTGATTAGGATTTAGAATTTTCTATTAAATTTACTACTGATGGAAACTCTACTTTATAGTATTATTGCTAAATAAAGTTTAAAGGGTAACAACAAGTCATTAATAAATATTGTAATTAAGTACTTAGTGTACTAAGTTAATGGAATGAGGATGAGTATTTATATTCTTAATAAAGTTTAATATTATTACAAAGAAAACTTCACCTATATGAACATAGGAAGTGGTGCCGCTTCAACAAAAGTGAGAATAACTTTTGTAAATATTCATGAAAATAGGAAGTAGCACAAGGCCATATTCGTGCTAAAATTTTAGTGAACTTTTTTAAGTCGAAATAATTGATTCGTGTGTGTAGTATTTCAAATTCTATTTAATAGGAATCTAGATTTAAGTTAAGGCCACCATAATTTTTTTAGAGTTTTGAAATATTTATACTAAGAAAAAATTTAAATCGAAAGATACTTTTCACTATATATGAAATAATGAGATCTAACAATACAAACTAAGTGGGAGATTATTATAAATAGCTTATATGTTAAATAGTATAGAGAGAGAATTCTTATGTTGTTAAAATATAAGAAAGTGAAAGAACAGCAAGAGTGAAATGCGTATAGAATTATATATATTATTGTATTATAGCACTTGACACGTATATGTGTAAAATAAAATAATTATCTTATTGTAATTTTCATAAATAAATTACGAACATATGTGTTTATTAATAAGTAGTTATGTCTATTAATAAACAGACATATATATTTTATACAAACAGTCACAATTATTTGTATAAGTGTCTATTAATAAACAGACATGTCTATTTTATACAAAAAGTGATAACTATTTGTATAGGTGTCTGTTAATAAACAGATATGTCTATTCTGTACAAATTGTCATAACTATTTATATAGGTGTCTACTAATAAACAGACATATCTTTTACACAAATAGTTATATCTATTGAAGATAGATAGATGTAACTATCTAGAAAAGATGCTATAAATTTTCATTATTTATAAATATGGATGAGTTTTTTAATTCAAATATATACTACTTCTACTTCTTCCTCTTTTCTTCTAGTCTCTCTAAATTCGGTTCGTATAAAGAGTTTTTAAGTAAAATATTCAGGAGTTGCTGTTTGCAGATTTCAGATTTTTGTTGTATTCTGGAGGTATATTGTTATAACTTTATAACAATTTAGTAGGAGCAATTAATATCTTAAAGACAGTGATTCATCATGTCTCAAAATCTATTTTACATCCACTGCTACAACTGCATCATTGCATGCCAAGCACTTCGAAGTTCATTTATTCATGGCTTTGGAAATTTACACCATTAAGTATGAATAGAATCAGAAGAAAGAAGAGAATATAAAATACCTAAATATTAGCTTAGATTTGTAAAACTTGTTCAATATTGGACATAAAAAGGATGCCGCTAAGATGCTTTGGATACTAATAAGTTGCGTCTACTTTAGTTAGCGTCCACTTATTGAGTGATTGGGATTATTATTATTATTAGTTTAAAGTTTTATGCTTTTAATATTGATCATTAATATTTAATCGTTAATCACTGATCCCAGCTGCTCAACCAAACAGACGCTAATCTTGTTAACGTACTATTGCAAAACTTGCAGCCTCTTGGGACCATTAGGTTCACACCTGTGAACTGAAAGAAAGTGTTGGTTATGCACAATTGGGCTAAATATTGGGTCTTATATGCTGATGAACCGCTGCGGCTGCAATTGGAGATCTAAAATGGGTTAGTAATTTTAGTCCGAAACTGCAAGCCCATCCCAGCCTAGCCTAACAATCAGGAGAAAGGCAGGTGGGTTCTATATTTCTGGGGCTGCTGATGACTGAGAACTTTTTAGCCCAATGATTGAATTGATCTGCTGGCTCAGAGTGGATCTGTCGAAGCTCTTATACAGGTTAAACTCACCCCACGTGTACTGGTTGAAATCTAACCAGAGAGAATACCTTATCATCTTAGTAAGGCCTAAAGTCCAAAAAGAAGAAATACAAAATCACTGAAAACTTGATAGGGTTGGACATCTTAGGCTGCCAAAATAGACCCACATTAATATCTACAGATGAGATGAAATGGTTAGTTGCCGCCAATGTTAAATGATTTGCCGCCAATCTCAAGTCGCAATGCTCGGGAACAACAAAATTCTAGCATTGTCCCTTTCTTACTGTTCGTCAACAGGGACACTTGAGGCCCAAAATTAGAAAATCATTTGAACTGCATAGTGCCTATACAAAACATTAGCTGTTAATGTCCCCACCCGCATTCACTGTGCATGGTACAAGAAAAGGCCCATTTACCCCACTTCTGGACCACTGTACCACTGCTGCTGCCGCTGCCTCCATTGCTGTTGTTTCTGCAATTAACTGCCCATTTTTGGCTTTCCTGTTGCCGTTTTCCTAGTTCTCTGTTTGTTCTCTCATTAATTCAAAACCTCTCTCTGTGATTTCAGCCTATCTCTTATTTGATTTTCTTTTATGGGTGTGAAGATATTTCCTTCTCATTTTATTAAAATTATACCTATAGCTTTAGGACCATGGGTGATTGAGATGAAATGATGCCCCTAATTGGACCACAAGAATATGGGTTTTGCTAGAAACAACAATAGACCCCATAGAAACGCATAGATGGGTTATAACTCATCAATAACATAAACAAAAAAGGAAAATTTGCAAACTTAAATGCAGAACTGTATTTACATTGCAGGGGCTCAATAGTATGTTTGGCATTACCTGGGATATTGATACCCAGCCCAGCCCATTTCACAGCCCATTGGATACTCATCCTGTGGTGCAAAATAAAACATTATCACCTGCATCTTTCATTTTTGGCTCTTTGTAAAAAAAAAAAGAAAAAAAGAAAGTTGTTGGTTATGATGATTAGGATTTGTATTGCCTGATTCAATTAATTTCTAGAATGAGGTCCCCATAATTATGAATTATTAGCCTTTCATATGAGAGGTAATTAATATTGCTCTGTATTATAAATTTATAATTCTGCTGGAAATTATTGAAAGTGCAGTTGCGGCACGATGCCTTCTGCCAGTGAGTTAATGGGCCGTCAATTTTTATTGAGTATGCCATATTATCAATATAAATTAATACAATATGAGATAAAATAATCAATTTTCCAATGACTTTGATTGGTAAACTGCTGGTGAATTTCGTACATTTTCAAATTATGCATACTGACATCTCCCCCAAATAAAGGTTAAACATATTTAAAATTACGAATTTTCAATTTTAAATTTCAATTGAAATCAAACCTTAATCGCCCTTTATTTTAGCATTTTAGCTGCAATAATATTAGTCTTTCTTTGTTTAATCTTCACAGGGCTCACAGTCGCAGCTGAATTGGTCAAAAGGGTGAAGCTTTGGCTTTGAGGAGTTTAAAGATGGTGAGCTACTCACCAAAAGAAGAGAAGATGTTCGCCGGAGACCATCTCCTGACTCATGATCCTTTTTGCTTTTGTTTTTGTATTCCCTTTTTTATTTTTTTTCCATCTCTTTTTGAGTTGAAATACGCTACAGTCCATACTACTAGATCTGGCTCGTAGTTTGGTCCAGATCCTTTTTAAATCAAAAATCAAGGCTAATCAGAATCAAATTAAAAGGTTCCATTCCCAATTTATTCCGATTTCAAATTCAAATCGGTTTGATTTTAATTAAATTTAACCTTTAGATTTTTTTTTTTAATAAAAATTATTCTTCACCAAAATCAAACGGATTGATTTCAATTAATTTAAAATTAAAATTATACAAATTTGATTTTGTTTTGGTATCAGACCATATCCAGGATCGACTACAAACAGCCAAAAGCAAATAACAAAGACATCACATACAAAAACAAAAGATTTTGTCTCCCAATTTCAACATTCCCTCTAGCTTTCATCTTTTTCCCTTTACGTAGCAGTGGATCTAATTCTACCTAAATCCCCTTTTTAATCTTCTCCTACACCTACTTTTAATGTGCCTAATGCCGCTTAATCTATTATTGTACTTTCTTTTTGCCTTCACTTTTCCTTAATCCACTTCGTCAAACCCTATAATTAAACCACATCTCGCTAGATTTTCATTTGACACTTTAAGTTCCAACAATTATCTGCTGGAACCAACCTGCCCTTCCCTTTTCTTTGATAAATCCCTACACACAAACATATAATAAATATTACTTAATATAATTAATTTTTTTTACTATAATTAACTTCAACTCAAACCTTGTAGATCTAAAAATAATTTTAGTTAAAACCCATTAAATGTTTATTGTAATATATTTAAATTTTATTGATTATGAATTAAAGTTTTAGTTAAATTAAATGTTTGTTAAAAATGACAAAATCAATAGCTATCCAAGATGTTGGTCAATATATATGAGCGCAAGCATGGCAAAGGATTATGCTATAATACTGGCTCCGACATTCACGGTATATAATAAAAAAGATTTAGAATGAATAATTTTAGTAAGTTAATGCAATTTAGTAACAAATCTAATGCAGGGGGCTGTGTTAATTATTTAAGATTAAAGCCAGCTCATGATTCCCTTTTAGTTTAAAGTGGTAGAAAACACACGCTAACCTTTCTTTACTTTGCATAAAAATTCCATGCTCTGATCTGCTTGTAAAACAAATCTTAATCACCCATTGTCCATCTACTGTTGATTTTCAATAGCCTCGATTCAATGTATTGTGTTATAAAATTTTAATATGCAAAAATTTAATTTAATTTAATTTATTATGAATATTTTATTTTTAGTGTTTTTCCTATTATAAAATATTATTTAAAATTTAAATTACAATTAAAAATTTTAAATTAATGTTAATTATGAGTTAAACTCCTCATGATTCCAAAAGCTCATTGATTATCAAACCATGCATATTTGAAAACCTTGTGTTGAAATACTTGTACAAGATGCAAATATGTATAGAATATTATCGAAAAGGGCGGTGTAGCCGAAGAAAAGTAGGTTTCTACTCGCTACTCTGGTCTTTTTCAAAAGCTCTCCGAACGAGGTCAAACACCAAAATAATATAATCTCTCGCTCCCACCCAAAAAAAGACCCCGATATTTTCAGTGGCCGACAACTCGTTCCTCGCTTCACATGCAAACAAAATATACGCTCATGTTTTTGTTTTTGTTTTTCGTTTTTCCTCTTCTATAGTTCTTGTTCTTGCTGATGGATCTGTCCCTCCATAACCCATTAATTTTCTTCTTTTTTCTCATAACCAGACGCTTGTAAACAAAGACCAGACAACACTTCTACAGATGCATACAACTGTATAGGCCTATGTGAAATATTTTAAAGAATAAGGTCATAGTTGATCTTTTATGTATAGAAGAATATGATACAAATTATTTTATTCTTCATGAGAGAAGAGGGGCCTTCAGGAGTGAGTGGGGGAGAGAAGGCTGAGAGGTCATAACTGCAAGGACTCTCCATTGCTTTGTTCTTACTTTTTATGGTCTTTACTTCCGGATAAAATGCCAACTATCTCTGCTTCCAGATCCCACTTCTCAAAAGAGTGGTTCAGTTTCATATTTTGATTATGGGAGTGGAGTGAAGCAGAGATGGAAGGCAATTTAACTTGCCACATGATCAAAAAGCGCATAATAATTATTAACCATACAAAGCTAGTCCATTGTGGAAAAAAAAAGTGGGAAATAATTAGCGATTAGCGAGGAATGCTCAGAAAATCTGCAGTTGCATGATTTAAACTCTGCAGTGCCCTGATCTTCTTGGTCAGAGGCTCTGGTGAAGAAGACACAGATGGTGCCATTGCCCAAGAATCGTTTGAGCTATCCGAGCTAAACGACACATCCATTACGCCGTTTGGGCTGCCTGGAATGGAACTAAACTTGCGTTTGTTTGATTGGCTGACAGGGTCTCTTAATGCCATTTCCATTATGAGCTGACTGCAATCATCCACCTTGTCCTGTTTGGACGTCGTCCAAATTCAAGAACCAGTGTATAATGAGATTTTCTTGTTCAACATGACAGATACAATGGAATTCAAATCAATAAATGGGAATGGGAACTCACCTTGTCGATTCCAAGAATACCCAATAGCTGGCTTTCGTATTCAGCTCCAAGACACGGTTCTACACCATTAATTACATGCAGCATTGTAGCAGTAGCAATCACAGAAGGGAGATAAGCCATACACCTAGAATCTGCATGCATTAAAGAAAAATAATGGTGAAAAACAAAAGCCAAATAGTAAAAAGTCTAATTTATCAATATGGGATGGGAAAAAAGCCTAATTTTTCAGCAACGGATGGACAAGATGCTGATATATTGCCTGTGATGATAGAAAGAACTATGCGTTCACATCTCCGGAGAAATTCCGAACAGAGATAGTCCTTTAAGCCAAGCCTTCTAGAAATGAAATCAAGAAATGACAATGGAGTTACAGGATTCATTCTCCATTGAAGTGTAGAGAGCACCAAGATCTCCATTCTCTGGATGGTTTTGGCCTCAAACACATACCTACTGTCCTCCACCTAGACAAATCAAAGAACCCCACATTTATGAACAAATCAGACAAGCATAATTAGCAACAAGTATATAAAAAAGAGCCAATTATTAAGGTCGATATTTAAATAAATGCATATTTATGTACCTGAAGGTCCAATAAAAGAGGCACCTGGGTCTCTTCCATCTTGGCGGCAAGGGAAAGACAAGCCACGGCAGCGAGTTGTGTCATCCATGGCTTCTCTGACTGAAGTTGGAAGCTAGACAGGAATCTATCAAGATAGTTAACGGCCAAAATTGCTGTCAGAGCAGTGAAAGAGTATTGTGCATTGACCTTAAGCATCCAGTATACAGCCTCACAGCGAACCTCAGCGAGAGATGGGTTGTTTTCTAGTTTATTGTAGAGTTGATTTTGCTCTTGTTTGGAAAACAAACTGGAAAGCTCCTCGTCTTCCCAATACAAGTCTTGTTCTAAAAAGACTACAGAACATTCTTGTTTCTTATTTTTATTACAGCAATAGCTATCTCCTTCATCTTCTTCCTCCTGAAAATAGCCCTCTCGAATTTCTTCCTCCCAATTCTCCTCCGAGCAGTAGAGAGCATCATTAAGAAATGTAGGGGGTGGTTGATATTGTGGGTCTTGCAGTGCAGTTGAGTGAAGATAATGTTTTGCCATCTTCTTCCAAGAAGAAGATCAGGTTCAGATCTTGGTTCATTAATATAGGCCAGAAAAGAAGATAAATAATGAGAGACCTAAAGACTCAGCCTGAGCCATCTCTTTCTGTCGCTCCCTCTGTGTGAAAGAAAGAAAGAAAGAAAGAAAGAGCAGGAAGAGAGGACAATGACCAGTGACTCCAGGGATGTGATGTCGTTTTATTTGTGGGTTTGGAGGTGGTGGGTCAAAATTTTTATTTTTTAATTGGGTTCTATAATTTGAAGGTGAATCATGGCCATGCAGCACCTCAATAAATGGACACGTGACAGTTGTACGAGGGATTTCAAAGACCCCACAATTGAATTTCAACGGGGGATCTATGTTTGTCTTCTCGATCTATTACCTTGAACCGTTAAGATTGGGCAAATTAAAATATGTCAAAAAGGAACGGAGAATATATAAGCACCAGCCTTGGCTTTTCTCGTATCAGTGGACCATACGCTAGATATTCTTTTCTTTTCCTTTTTTAATTTGTTTTTATTTCTTGTGCATTATTTTGGCGGGTTTTTCTAAAACTTTTTTCACATCTTTTTTGAGCGAGAGGCAGGCGCGGGCGGGATGGCTGGGTTACGCCCTGTTTAATATTAAAGTTTCGGAATTTTATAGAAAAAAAAATATATATAAGTAATTTAAAAATATTTTATTATTTTAAAATTTTATAATTAATTAAATCTATTTATAATACTATGTGTGAGAAATATCTCTCTTCAATTAATTATTCAAGCAAAGATTTTGAAATTGAAAATTTTTTAATAATAATAATAATAATAATTACCTATGACACAGCAAAAGTGGGGGAATTAATTTGCAAATTGGAGCTTTGAGCTGAGAAAAGAGCCGACGAGACGAATGATATTGAAATGATTTAAGGCCCAACTAAATTCTCAAACATGAATACCCAGGTGAAATAATTTTAATTGAATTAGTAGAAGATAGCCCACATTCTTTAAATTTTGCTACGATCTGCACACTGCAGCTGCTAGCACTGCAACAGTACTCTGTATTCTAATTAACAATGTTTCACTGTCTCTCTTTCCTTTTTATAGCTTCCATTATTACACTCGTACGTATTTAATGCCTCTTTGCTTAATGGCTTCATCTCTTTTGGATTTCATCACCTGCACTCCATCAAAATATTGGACTATTGGATTGTTAATTAACACTTGATTTATGTTCATTGATTAATGAAATTTGGTTTAATATTGATACATGTAAAAATATTTAATTGATAGATTGATGACATGTGGTCAAATGGTAGTTGGCATTTTCCTATATGCAAAGTACGTATACAAAGAGTAATGACTCTTGTTAGTTCAAATAAAGGGGTCATTTTATCTTACCATAATGACTCATTATTCATTTTACTGGTTGATTTTCCTCTTATCAATTGGTTATTAGATCACTCGGATATTATCTAGACCAATCCTTCAAAGGACCATTTGAAAAAAAGATTGAATGAGAAATTAAAAAATAAAAATCAAGTAAGAGCATTAATAAGTTACACTAAAGTACAGTAAAACACAATCAATATCACCATCACTAACAATATAACCACCATCATAATAAAAACAAAAACTTAACACAGTATATCAATTCTGGATCCTATACCATTAAAACTGAACACTAGTACTTAGTCTATAGACGATATCAATGTTTGGCATTCTATCATTTATCCAACCACCGGTACATAAAATTTTATAATCACAAGATAAAACATTATAACTCATAGTTAGTATTAGAATCATGACTCAAAATACTAGTAAGATTTGGATAGGCATTTTCTTAATTTTAGTGGGAGAAATATTTCTTAATAGGATAGAAGAATATTTTCTATATAAAGTATAACTTTAATTTTAGTGTTATTCCTAAATTGAGTGAGATTCATAATTATATTATAATTGAGAGAATTAACACTATAAATAGGAGAATATGAAAAATGTTATTTGGCTTTTTCCTATTGAAGAAAATGACTTTCAATCTATAGAGTGAGGCTTCGATCTAAAGTAGAGTAAGGACATAGAATTCAAGAGGAAGGGATTATTGTCCATTGGTGAAAGGACTCTTGCTCGTTTAGTTGAAGACACAATTTGTGATGTAATGTTATAATAGTAAATATATTGGGTTATGTCTAGAGAATATTGAGAGGGACTAACTAATATATTTACTATAAGCAGTTTGATATTGCATGTGTTCTCTTGGTGTAATTGGATTTATAGGTAGTATAGTTTTAAGCTTGTAATGATGATTTATTATTATTAATAGTAGAAGATGACATGCCCGTGGATATAGTCCTATGTTGAGAGGGTGAACCACGTAAATGTTGGTGTTTTGTGTATTTACTTTGTTTTTTTATAATTTATACGATTTCGCAATGCACAACAGTTAATCTTACTATTTTATTTGTTGTCCTTATTTTTTTATTTCTTATTAACTTAATTATCAGAGTGCCGAACAAAACCCCTTTGATTTTCTAACCGCTTTGCTATCTTGTAACAATAGATACAAATCACTTTCCATCAATCCAATCTTACTGGACAAAAGTCTTTACTGCTTGGATAGCAAATACTAAGAGGTGTTTGGTTTACCTGTTGGGTGCAGTTAAGAGCTGATAAACTCTCAAACAAGCAAATAATAATGTTTGGCAAACTTAAAAAAATAGAGCTGATAACTGATAGGCAACTGATATGATATCCATTCGCTGTAGTTTGTATCAGCTATATTTTTAGAGCTGTTTCTCCTTAGCTGATAACTGATTTGGTTTTATTTTTTATTTTGATCATATTATCATTTTTTATTTAACTTGAAAATTAATATTATTAATATTTTTATTCTTTTATTTGTAATTTTACCATTTTAATTAATATATTTCAACTTTGTTAAAATATTTTTTATTAATAACATAAAATATAAAATATTTATTTATATATAAATACTTAAAACTAATTATAAAATTTTATATTAACAATAATAATTATTTTATTATTTTATCTATATTTTTAAAATTATTTAATTATCTTAAAAAATAATTATTTTTTTTAATAATAAAATAAATGATATAATATAATATATTAATAATTATATATTTAATTTTATAATAAAATAAATTATATAATATATATTTTTATTAATCATTTCACATATCAATAGTAAAAGTTAAATGTAATTTTACTAAATATTTAATATAAAAAAAGTTATCATCAGCTATCAATTGTCGGTTAACAGTAATTCCTATCAATTATATTTAATAATTAAATTTGTATTCTCACCGTCTTGAACCTATTTGTACTTTACTTAATATTAAATATTAATTAAATTTAAATGATAGTATTTGGTAATCAAAGACCTGCTATAATAATCATAATAAAAGAAAAAAAATTTGCTCTAACAACTTTTGAAAACAGAACACATTAATTTCAACAAAGTGATTTATTATTATCATGGCAGAAGACAACTGAATTTCTTCTTTTGTACGTAAAGAAACGTCACTCTCCCTATAGTGAAGTTCCAAGAGAGTAAAAACGCAGAAGAAAACTGTATCTGTATGTGTGTGTTTGTCTCCAAGCTTATTTCCCTAAGTGGCGTCAACTTAACTATACAGTATACCTCCATATATAAGAGAATGCTGCATGCTACATACTGCGACTGTGCGTAGTATTTACCTACACAGACGCGTGTAGGGTTACCACTCTGATAGGTTGCTTTCTTTTCTTCTCTTTTTCTTTTTCTTCCTCTTCTTTTATAGGCTCGATCTCCAAGAAATGAAGCTAGAGCTGTGGAGGTGACTGGTGAGTACAGGAAGGACAGAAAAAAGGGTTGGTAGTGCAAAGAGGTGAATAAAATCAATGGAAGGATATGGAATTGGAGGTGGTAGTTGTGTTGCTTTCCAGTTCAATTCACAATTTAACTAAGGTTTGCTAGCTGCTGCTGTTTTTGCATACCATAAGTCAATAATTATGCACCCACTTAAAGAACTCCATACTTTCTTGTTTTTTCTTTTTACATGATCATCTCAAAATTTTACATCTATAACTTCTAAAAATATAGCAGCTGTTTCATCATTCTGGTCAAACAGCAGACACCATTTAAGCCCACACTTTTCTTCTTCTTCTTCTTCTTCTTCAGAAAAACCAAAGTGTGTGGGTAGTGAGTCTACATTTTTTAATCACAAAAACAACAGAAAGCAAATACGTACGCTCTTTATTGGAACTCTTAAAGTTCAACAATCCCCTGTTGCATGAATTCTGACCTATCCTTAGGCCAGTACAGTTTAGCTTGGTGGGACCAAGCTATAAAAGGATCGCAACCCTTCAAAAAAGCCAGACCTTGATCACCCATCTTTGGCCCAATCTGTGCTTATTAGGAAAGTTCATCATGGATGATGGACAGCTGAGTGAGGGCCCACATGGTTTTCTTGGTCCAGCTGTGTGGAGGACCCCCATTCTCAAAAGCTTTGGGCCCGCTTTCCGTATAGTCCCTATCTAATGATCGTGTTTGTCCCGCAATCATAGCATGCCTTACATGCCCATTTCATTGTTGATGCATGTTAAGAAGCTGGTAACTACCAGAGATTATAATAACGTTGTAATAATATGATAACGAGGAGTTGACCTTTATAAGGTACCCTCGATTTGCAACAATTCTTCTTGTGTTTTTGGGTTACCCCACCTTTTTCTTCTTGTCCTCACAGATGCATTATGAGATTAGACCAGCTCCCTTGGCTTGGTCATCAATTGGCCAAACCCTTCAAGTATTAAATCAGAGCAGAGCTAAAACATTTGAAGTTGCTTGATTTTGCCTCATTTTTTTATGTTGAAAAGCAGCTACATTTGCATGTTATGATCACATAACTATGAATCCTTCAATTCTTATGATCTTGATAATATTCACAATTCATTAGAGGATAGTAGTGCACTGCACAAGCAGATTCTAGCAAACCACATGCTGACGTTTAAGCAAGGCTTGAAAAATTCCACAAAATTACATCACCATCATAAATACGATTTGTACTCTCACTGCAGTGCAGTTCACATAATTTATGACCACCTAACACGACCTTTCTAGCAGGGCAATACTGGTTGGCTGGGCTACGCAGTTCCAAAACTAAATAATTAATTTTCCAACATTTGTCCAGAGTAGAAAAGCCCACCCGTGTCATTGTTAAGAAAAATATATTTTTTAAAATATATTAATTAGAGTTTAATAAAAATTAGTTTAAATAAAATTTAATATATTTTAATTATAAGAATTTTAAAATAATTAAATTATTTATTTTAAAATTCAAAATAATTTAAAAAAAAGTTCTTTTACCTCAATTCAAAATGAAAGTTACAAGCTGACGCATGCATACGAGAGTTAATTCACCGTAAAGTTCCTCTCTCAAGAAAGTTTCAGCCCAATGAAACTCTAGATGACATACTCATATGCATACTCTTTGACTTCACAGAAAAAATAATCGCTAGATAGGCATTTGGCATGCTACTTCACTTGCTACTCGTTGGTTTCCTGTACCATGCGTGCTTTGACCACTCGAAACCAACCTACAGAAAAGAAACAGATCAATGTTTACCAAATCAAGCACACTGTGCAGACATCTCAGAGAAGGCTAATGATATCTCTCCACCGTTTTTGACCAATAGAAAGCCCAGAAACACAACCTGCCAAACTTGCCCTGCTCCAGCTGGGCTTGAATCTTTTGACTACCGCAAGTCCGCCCTCAACCACTACAAGGCAACTCTCACTGTTGAAGACCTACTTGGTTAAAAATCACAAGCTTTATTATTAACTTAGGACCCATCAGGCAACAGACCTTTTAACAATCTCATGCAACACTTGAGCCAAAAGGCTAAAAGATTATATCGTCAAAACAAAATCAGAAGTCACCGCAAGAGATCATATCCTGAAACTAAAAGAACATCACGTTAGAATGCTGTGTGCCATGGGCTATGATGGCTGTTGACTATTACCATGGCTTGTGAAAACCTCATTTGGAGTCGCATTCTCCTTTTTCTTCTAAACCTACACATTCTTCTACGGGTTTGTAAACAAGTCCTTGAAATGTTCGAGTTTGACACAAAACAATATAATATCGAACTTCCCACAAACAAATAAAATGAGGTCCTAGGATTTGGGAAAAGATTATTCCTACCTAATGATCACTATAAGCAAAGCCAACAAAAAGAGATGCAAGTCAACAAAGTAGAGTTTGACTTCAATCATTTTCTTTGTCCTCGTTTGCTAACAAAACTTGGAAGTGCTAGTCAAGGATTATCTACTACATCTGACATTTTGTTAGGCATCTAGGATGTACACTGGCCAATGCCCGCTAATACCAACAGACAATTGACGTAGAACAAGAAGAGACTAACACCCTGATTGGATAGGAGGAAAAGAGAGAGGAAAGAAAATAAACAAGAAAAAATAAATTGAGATTGATATTTTCCCTTGTTTGGAAATGAAAGAAAAATAAGGAAAGGAGGGAAAAAAACTCTTATTTTTCCCTTGATATTTTCTCTCCAATTTGAAGAGAAAATAACAAAAGTGTAGGATTATAAATTAAAATTACAAAATTACCCCTTTCTAAAGGTTTTTTTTTTTTTTTAAATACATAGAAAAAATTGTAAATTTATCATACTTTTCTTTCCTCTTTTTATTTTCTTCCCTTTCTATCCAAACAAGAGGAAAAAAAATAACAAAAGGAAAATATTCTTTATTTTCCACCCTTCATTTTCTTTTCCCTCTAAAAGATTTCCCAAACAGAGTGTAAAGATAAAGAGAAACAAATTCTCAAGATACAAAGAGAAACAAGTCTCTAGAGAAACCAATTTTTAAAATTTTATTAATTCTCAATTATCAATTATATCATAATAATAGTCTTTAATAATAAAATACCAAACATATATTTAAAATATTTGTATCACAATCATCGCTACCAATGCCAAAATTGTAACTGAGTTCAAATGTAGGCATCAGCATTAATACACATCATTAACTGCCACGCTTAAAATGTTCTCGAATAAATCTTTCTGCATGCAGTGGATACTTATCTCGAATATATGCCCGCAGGCACTTATGATAGGAAAAGTCTATCCATCCACCGTCAGTTCTCACAACAAAAAGGCATCTTGAATGTCTAAACTGGGGGTGGCGATCAACCTTGCAGAAGAAATTATAGAACCTATTAGTTTTCTCATAGACTAACAGAAATAGACAAATAACTACCTGTTACCACATCATGCATTCATACCTCACATAGTGTTCAAGCATGCAAAAGAACAAGATCATACTGAGTGATTTAAATTCTAGTGGTAACAGCTGGAATTTAAATTTAGTAACAACAAAGTAAGTTATCAGTTTTGTTCACACAATGCCTTCTAACAACAAATCTAAAGGAAAGAAGGCAAAATAAAGAATAACGATGTGACAAAGATAAATAAGGGTAGCACCAGTCAAAAGATTTGATCTACCAATCTACATACCAAGCATCTGTGGGCCAAAAACTCACCAAATCTCCCAGTCAAGGGGGTTGCATGTGAAGGAAACTAACAAAATCTGTGAGATGATAATCTGTCTATTTTGTCTGGCGCATCATTTTAGTTGAAAGTGTAAAATGGGGAAAAACAAACATGGCCTATCATGGAAAATTCAAAAGTAAAGAACCACAAAAGTCAAGTAAGAAGAATCAAACTGAGTTATTAACCAGAAGTGCTAGCTGTCTTGCAATTGCCTGAGGAATGCTGACCTGAAAGGCTAAAACCATTATTTCATAAGCCGATTTAACTCTCAATGATATGTTGGACATGTCTAAGTGCAATACACACGACTTGCGCTGAAATTGTGAGTTTGATTTTGAGAAAAGCAAGTCACAATATGTAGCCTACTAAAAATTATGCATACATAAGAGTGACCATTAGGGCTTGTTTGATTTGCACACTGAAATCAGAATTAGAATTAGAATCGAAATCAAACGGAATCGAAAAACAGAATGGTAAATTTTCATTTATATTTATTTGATTCAATGTTGAATCGGAGTTAGATTTATTTTCAAGGTGTTTGATTTGCATATATAAGTTGCAAAGTCGAAATCAAACTTATTTTGTACTTGAATAAAAATCAACTTAAAATTCCCTTTTTATATTTTTACTTTTTAATTTTAATTATTATATGAAAATATAAAAATAATATTTTTATATTTTTAATTTGAATTAATTATAATTAAAATTATAATCATAATTTTCAATTTTATTTAATTATAAGTAAAAATAAAAATAATATATTTTATTTTTTTACTTTAAATAATTAAAGTTAATTCTAGTCAAAATTTTTTAATTCTATTCAAAAAATTTTTATTTTAATTATTTATAGGAAAATATAAAAATTATATTTTTACTATGTTTCATTCTAATTAGGTATAATTAATCATAATTATTGTTATGGAAAGTCAATCATTATATTATTTCTGTGTATATTCTGTATTCTGTATTCCTATTTAGGATTTCTTATTTAGGATTTCTTCCTAATTAGTATAACACAATTATAGGAATCAATTGTATATAAATACCCATGTACAGATTAATTGAAATCAATGAGAATCATCTCTTTCTACATCTCTTTCTACATGGTATCAGAGCAGGCCATCTAGGATGACTATTTGTTCTCACCACCCAGCTCAGGAGAGACCTTGGCCACCGAATTCCGATCAACATTGCCATCGCCTCAATCCCCTCATTCCACCACTGTGTCTTTGTTGCGATCGATTACACCATTAAAGGACTTGAGGTTTGGCTCGGATCCTATTTCGTCATTTACTTGATTTATGATTTTGGATTATTTTGTTGTCACAAGACTTTGGATTAGCGTTTGGTTAGTTTCTTTGTCTCAACAAATGGCGACAATAAGAATGTTATTTACGATGTGATTAGATGATGACTAAGATCACGGAACACAAACTTAATGTTTCAAATTACAGAGTGGAGTAAGATAGGGTCTATTTGCGTAGCATTGATAATGATAATCACCTTACTAAAGATCCACCTCGATGATACACAACAAACTTGGCTAAGGGAGGACGCTCGGTTGTTTTTGCGGCTGAACTCGATTCACGGTGAGGTAATTAGTTTAATTAATCACGTGAATTTGTTAAAGAATTGATGGATTACTTAGATTTTTACGTATTGTAAAGGGAATATCTCCCGTATTTATGATGTTTGTAAGGCATTCTACAGAAAGAGAATAAGTCTCTCACGGCTTATTTTATGGATTTTAAACGGGTATATGAGGAACTTAATGTATTGTTGCCTTTTAGTTACGATGTGAAAGTTCAAGCAAATGAGTTTTCTTGCGCCTTCCTTCAGTATGAGGCGCTAAATCTCGATTCTTTCGATTCGAGATTTCCTCTTTGCATGAAACATTCACACGGGTCCTTCGTGCAGAGTACCCAATCTTCACAGTGCTCTTATTAGACGTAATCAAAATGTACAACAGTGTAATAGAAGAGGAAGTAGAGGAGGAATTACAGGCAACAGAAGTAATCAGCGTAATGGAGAGGCTAGTTCTAATCATGACTCAAGAGGAGTCATTTGTTATTATTGTCATGAGCCTGACCATACAAAATATAATTGTCCGCAACTTCAGAGGAAAAATCAGCGATCACAGATGGCAAATATAGCAGCCGAGGATTCTACGGTATCTTCCTCCGAGAAAACTGTTTGGTATCTGCAGAGGATTTTGCACGCTTTCCCAATGTCGTGCATCTCTAAAGCCTACCGTTCCCCTATCATCGCGATCACGAGTCGTAAATCCACTACATGCCTTGTGTCTTCCTCATCCAAATGGGTTATTGATTCGGTGCAACAGATCACATGACAGTAATTCTAGTCTTCTATCCGCCTAATCCCACTTCCTCTCATTACTTTAGCCGATAGTTCTACTTCTTGTGTCATGGGTTGCAGGCTGCGAATCCGACTTCAATTTCTTTGTCATCTGCTTTGTGTCTACCAAATTTCTCTTTTAATCTACTTTCATTAGTAAACTTCTCGTACCTTAAATTGTTCTATTTCCTTTTTTACGATCGGTGTTTGTTTGTGATCTTACGACGGATTATTGGTAGAGGACGTGAGTTAGGTGGTCTCTACATTCGGAAAATCATGTACGCTTGTTTGCTCGATCAACACCTCTTGAAGCTCATTGTAGATTGGGTCATCCTTCTTTGTCTACCATGAAGAAGTTGTGTCCTCGCTTTATCCTAGAATGTGAGTCGTGTCGGTTTGCAAAACATCATCGTTTGCCTTACGTGTCTAGAGTCAATAAACGGGCTTCATCCCCTTTTGAGTTAGTTCATTCGATGTTTGGGGTCCTTGTTCATTACTTCTAAAAGCGGATTTCGTTATTTTGTTCCTTTTGTTGATGATTACTCGTGTTACCCGTTATATTTAATGAAGAATCGTTCGAGTTGTTTTCTATCTTTTGTGCCTTTCGTAATGAAATCAAAACTCAATTTAATATTTCATGCGCATATTAAGAAGTGACAATGCTAAAGAATATTTTTCAAGACAATTTCAGTCTTACATGACACAAAATGGCATTCTTCATCGATCTTCTGTGTGGATACCCCATCCCAAAATGGCGTGGCGAAAGAAAAATCGGCATCTTCTTGAGGTAACTCGTGCTCTTCTTTTTGAGATGAAAGTTCCTAAACACTTTTGGGCGGATGCGCTTCTACGGCATATTTTTGATCAATCGTATGCCGTCTTTAATGGGAATATTCCTTATACCGCTTTGTTCCTACAAAATCTTTGTTTCTGTTGAACCCCGTATTTTTGGTTGTACTTGTTTTGTACGTGATGTTCGTTACTAAATTGGATCCAAAGTCTCTCAAATGTGTCTTCCTTGGGTACTCCAGATTCAAAAAGGGTACCGTTGTTTCTCTCCTACTCTTAATCGTTATCTTGTTTCGCAGATGTCACATTTTTGAGTCCACTCCATTTTTTCTCAATCATCCGTATGAGAGTCGGGAGGAGGATGATATCTTAATATATCCCAATCAATGTCTAGTCCTCTCTCACACTGCTTTCTTACGTCTCTAGACCTACTCGGCCTCCGTTGTTCATGTTTATTCAGAGATTGGAGATTACCGACTCGGATCCTCCACCGGCTACTTCGTTGGGAGATCCTCATACCGATCATGATTCGATCTAGATTTACCCATTGCTCTTCGTAAAGGTAAACGTTCATGTACTTACCCTATCTCTTCTTTTGTTTCTTATAATCAATTGTCTTCTTGTTCTCGGTGTTTTGTTACTTCTTTAGACTCTGTTCCTATCCCTAATCTTTGGTGAGGCACTTTCTCATCGTGTCTTTGCTATGAAAGAAGAAATGGAGGCTTTAGATGCTAATGGTACATGGGAACATGCCTTTGCCCAGTAAGAAAGCTATTGATTGCAAATGGGTATTCTGATGAAAGGTAAATCGATGGTTTTGTGGCTAGGTTAAAAGCACGCCTTGTAGCAAAAGGATATGCTCGGACATATGGGGTTGATTACTCGACACTTTTTCTCCTGTAGCTAAACTTACTGCTCGCTTGTTTATCTCTTTAGCACTACATATGATTGGCCCTGCACCAATTGGATATCAAGAATGCTTTCCTTCATGGTGATCTTCAGAGGAGGTGTATATGGAGCAACCACCGGGTTTGTTGCTCGGGGAGTTGGGTAAAGTTTGTAGGCTTTAAGTCTCTTTATGGCTTGAAACAAAGTCCTAGGGCCTGGTTTGGGAGATTCGGTGAAGCAAGACAGAATTTGGTATGCAAAGAGTAAGTGTGATCACTCGATTTTATAAGCAACTGAGGTGATCTAATTCTCACAGTAGTCTATGTGGATGACATTATCATCACCGGGAGTGACTCTACAGTATTTCATCTCTTAAAACCTTCCTCCAAACCAGTTTGGACCAAAGACTTGGGATTATTAAAGTATTTTTGGGTATTGAAGTTATGAGAAGTAAGAAGGGTATTTTCTTGTCTCAAAGAAAATATGTCATCGATCTATTGACAGAGAAAATTAGGTGCTAAGCCTTGTAGTGCACCAATGATTCCAAATTTACAAGATAGTGAGTTGTTTGAAGATCCGAGAGATACAGGAGATTGGTAGGAAAATTGAACTACCTTACTGTCACTCGTCCCGACATTGCTTATGCCGTTAGTGTGGTAAGTCGGTTTATGTCTTCCCAACTATTGCTCATTGGGAAGCCTTGGGACAAATCTTGTGCTATCCGGAGCTCCAGGAAGAGGTTTGTTATATGGTAATCATGGGCATTTGAATGTTGAATGTTTTTCGATGCCGTGGATCTAAGGTTGATAGGAGGTCAACTCTTGGATATTGCGTTTTTGTTGGAGGAAATTTGGTGTCTTGGAAAAGCAAGAAGCGAGTGTAGTTTCTCGATCTAGTCTTGAATCCGAATACAGAGCCATGGCACAATCGATGTGAGGTAATGTGGATATTTCAATTACTAGATGAGACAGTTTTAAGACCCCCAACTGCGAAATTGTGGTATGATAATCAAGCTGCTCTCCATATTGCTTCTAATCCGGTATTTCATGAGCGGACCAAACATATTGAGATTGATTGTCACTTTGTTCGTGAAAAGATTCAACAACAGATCATCTCAACAGGGCATATCAAAACTGGAGAGCAGTTAGGAGATATTTTCACAAAAGCTCTGAATGGAGCTAGGATTGACTACATTTGTAACAAGTTGGGCATGATTAACATCTATGCTCCAACTTGAGGGGGAGTGTTATGGACAGTCAATCATTATATTATTTCGTATATTCATTACGTATTCCTATTTAGGATTTCTTATTTAGGATTTCTTCCTAATTAGTATAACACAATTATAGGAATCAATTGTATATAAATACCCATGTACAGATTAATTGAAATCAATGAGAATCATCTCTTTCTACATCTCTTTCTACAATTATAATTTTTAATTTCAATTCTTTATATGAAAATATAAAAATTAATAGTTTTATATTTTAATTATTATAATTAATATATTTCATTTTTATTTTAATTATTAATATTATTTAAATTATTATTATTATTATTATTATAAATATTATAATTACAATTATAATTATAATGATTTTTAGTCATTATAATTATTTTAATTTTTGTAATTAAAATTACAATTTTTATTTTTATTTTTAATTAATTATTTGAAACATAATATATTAATTTTTATATTTTTATTTTAATTAATAATATGAAAATATAAAATTGAAACATCCCAAAAAGAACATGGGTGAGATTAAGTATTCAGCCTTTAACAAGATAATCATTCTCATTCCTGTGTTTGATTCTTTGGTTGAAATGGAGAACTGTGACTCCCTTAGTTGTGGGAATTGGATTCCCAGTGAGAATGGAAATGAAAAAAAGAGTTTCCAAGCACCCACAAAGGGAATCATTTCCATTCGTTACCATCACTGAGTCAGTTTTTAGTGAACCAAATGGGGCCTATATAATTGTAAATTAGGAATAGAATATTAAACAATGGAATCAAGAGATCAAAAACGTATGCTGTTACTTGTAAGAAGAGTTTGCAGCATTTTTAATAGTGGAGGGCATAAAAAAGGAGGATTCAATTATGATCACACACAGACTCTGTTGACTCTTGCCTCTAATTACTTATGTTTCAACCTCAACATTGTAGTGTCCATGCAAATGTCAATGCATATATGACATCAAATTACAGTACAAGGAAGAAAATTATTATTATAAATACATATATAACAGTAATTTTTATAATTAACAGAATCCATAAATGCCTTCAAATTTAATTGAATTATGAGAAATCAATCAACTAATGAAAATTTTCTCCATGATTTTGAAAATTATAAACCATAGGCCAAATAATTGAGAAAGGAACATTGTTGATCATGCATACTACCAATTAATGTGCAAGTGTTACCATGCCCATCACACAACCAACCCCCACCATAATTCCAATACCCTTCTAATTTTGTACTTGCAGATATCATTGGAAAAATTAAAATTCAGAAATTTTAATTATTCACCAAAATATCTTTGCACATTTAGAGTTGTATGTTTTCCCATCTTTTAGCTGGAATAGATAGACGCTTAACTCTCCAAGCCATTTGATTGACTACATTCCTGATTAATCCCCTTATGCTCCTTCAGAAATATGATCAAATAAAAGGGTTTCGCTGAGAGCATTAGAAGTAAACTTTATATTCAATGGGTTAGTAATATCAATGGAAGCAAACAATAATACACTGGAATGACACTTTTAGTGGTGGATAATATTCAGTTAAACCAAATTACCTAACAGAACATATGCATTTTGGTTAAATGATTTTGATTAGGATTTTCAAAATTTTGATTTTCATTCAGTTTCTGGAATTTAAAACCAAATTGAGTGAATGTATTATCTAAAATTACTCAATAATTTTACATAAATTTTATCTTGTCAATTATATTGGGGTGTAAAACTGAAAGCCCAACTGGTTCATCAAATATACTTAAGAAATTCAGTTAATTTATGCGTCAGAGAATCTCAGACTCCACCAACTGAATGTTCATCCCTAAATGCATACCATTTTCCAGCACAATAACAAAAAAAAAGTAATTAGAAGTAAAAAAAAAAAAAAAAATCCTTGAGCACTACAACCAAAAAATTGGGGAGACTTGGCAGTTTTGATGATGCTATAGTGATAAAATCTTCACTTCAGTAAGAATCTAGTAAATCAACCTACAATCAGTTACACAATGATATTGTCCGTGCACACAAGGTTCTAAATTCATTTCCCACCCCTGCTCCATTTAACAAACAGCATGGGTACCCACCATGGTGGGCAATCATGTCAACAAATGCTACATGGCATTGTGAATAGCCAAAATTCTAATTCAGAGAATACTCCATTGGACATCTTATCTTCATGAAGTTTGCATATTGACCTAAAAGCAAACTGAAACTATGTGTAACTACAGATGACAACTTGCAGAGAGAAATGCTTAATGAGACCAAAAAAACTAAGCGAAGCAGATTGAGTCAAACACTGAGACTTCCTATATAAGAAATGCAAACTGATGCTTACCATTATTGAGTCAAGCCCACATCCAATTTTATCTTCAGAATTTGGATGGTAAGTGAGAAGGTTTTCTACCACAGCTTTCTCATCTTCAGCTGTTAGATGTTCTCCATCCAAATACCTAGGAGCAAGAGAATAGTTAAATAGAAATGATTATCATAGCCCTCAAAATTGACCACTAAATGCCCAAAAATCGAACATGCAAACATAATTAACAACTTAGGTTTTGTTGAATGCACTTCAACTAATTTATCAAGGCAAAAAGTCAAGTCCGAAAATACAAACTTAAGCCCATAAAACACCTCTCAAATTGCTTATATGAAATATTACAGCTAATTACAAACAGCAAACTGCATGCACTGACTAAATTGATGTCTACTAAAATGATGGGGTTAAATGCTAGAACAGAAAACATAACAAAATAAAAGATGGGACGATCCCCAATATGTTATTAAATAGTTAGCAGTCCTCCGTTTGCAAGAAATCCAAAGAGACGACTGTAACTATTAGTTCAGGTCTATGCATAACAATAGAGATCTTTAGGCAACTAGTCTGCAATATTCAATGAAGTTCCACAAGGTTGAATTAAAATTTTTGATTTCATTATACTTGGGTTGGGTTCTAGCAACACTCTTAGCATATGGTGATAACTTTATTGTGCTTTTTCAACACCCAAAAATGGACTGAAAAATAAAAAGGGGGAAAATAAAAAGCTCACTTAGCTTCTAAGCAAGGTTTTACTGGCATCTAATTGATGATCCCAAATTTTTTTTCTTTGATTATGAAGTTGAAAGCTTAAAAGAGAGGCTTTCCCCCAAGTTCCACTCTATAAAAACTCAATCACCCTCAAATTTTTCATTCCCCACCATTTCTTCTTTCAATAACTAAAAATTTCTGATTATCACTTCTGGCTTATATTTTCACCGACTATGAAGATGATGGATTAATGGCATTAATCATGCATACACTGTACAAAATAAATAACTAATAAGTGCTACGATTGATTATGTTATAACTATTAATAATATCACAATTCTCTAGTAATCTTAGCTAAGCCAGTGTGCACATGAACACATGCCTTGTGTATAAATCATTTGACGGTAAAATCCATCGTCCGAGCAATTACACACAGAAATGGAAACGCTAAGTTAATTCAATGAACGCCTAGTGTCCGGTTTCCAAAATTACAGCATTTACTTCTCCTTTTGCTATTGGGGCACGCTACGACACCGTTCCTAATAGAACCAGAGCAACACTTCTCAACCCAGCAGAAACGCAAAATGGGGGACGCAAAAAAGACAAAGCAAGTACTTGAAAAGAAGTAGAGAGGCTCTAAACGCCAGAATTGCAATATACTTATCGCAATTAAGCTGCTACTAAATTTTTAAGTGAGATGTAGAGAGTATAACCTGTCAGAGTGGAGAATTTCTTTGGTGAGGGTAACAATGGCCTCTATATCTCTCAGAATCTCTTCTTCCTTGTCTTTCCACTTCCGGTAATCAGGATCATCCCACCTGGGGTAGTTGGGCGGGTCCCGCGCGCTCAATACTGCCGTAGTCTTTCCGGCAGTGGATACTTCCTCGTCCACCTTAGTTGGGTCTGCCGTAGAGCTCCACGGGTGCCGAAGTGGCGAGAGTGTTCCGGCGGCTAGGCGTTGGCGGCCAAGCCGTACGCGAAGGAAGGGAATACCCCTAAGAAATAGAAGCGCGGCCATTTTGGTCCGAGTCTGCTGTCGGCCGCGTAGTGTTTTCAGTTTCGGCCTAGTATGGTAATGGCTGGTTACTGCGTTGACAGCGCTAGTTCGTTTAGCCCCATTTGATTCAACAGTGGGCTTGGGCCTTGAGGTAGTGTTTAGTCTTTTTCTTTTTGTAATATTGTTTATTGTTGACTAACCACTGTTGATTTGCTCGCTTTAAAAAAAAAAAAAAAGAACCGTTTGATTTATTTTTTTTCTTTTTTTTTTTAGGTTTGCAAAAATATTGATACATTTAAATTTTATGCTCAATTATAACATGACTCTTAAGTTTGATAAAAATCATAGGTTATTTCTTATATCATAAGTGATTTGGTTATTTATAAGTAAAAATTTTATTTAGACTCATTTATTTCAATTTTTTTTGGTATTGTCTAGTATTTGGTATATTTAATAAAATATATTAATAAAAAATATATTTTTTCAATAAAATGAATAGCTAAGTTGTTTCTTTACTTTTTACAATTAAATAATTTTATTAAATTATAAAAATATTATATATAAATACATATCGTTAATTTGACATTATAACTAAAAAAATAAAAATATTTTATAAAAAAATAAAAATATTTTTATAAAATTAATATTTTTTAAAAAAATTAAAAATTATTTTCAACAAAATAAATAGTACTTAATTTTATAATAAAAAATTAAATAATTAAAATAATTATAATTTTTTTATTTTTCTTTTTTTTCCTCTCTCAGCATATTCTATTGTTCTCTCTCTCCATCTAAAAATCTTAGAATTATTTAATTTTACAAAAACATAAAACAAATTCTATGTCAACTAAAACATAAATTACCATTTAGATTTTTTTAAAAAATTATAAATTTAATCCTATAATATTAGAAATTTCAATGACAAAAATTGTAACTAAGTTGAGATTCTAAATAATAAATTGTAAATAAACTATTATTTTAATTATAAAAAAATGTTCAAATTAATTTAATAATTATTATAATATTAACTTTATTTAAAATAATGAAATTTAGATTCTTCAATTGGTCCAATTTAAAAAAGAGTTATGAATAAGTTAGTGAAATCATCAATATACAAAATTTTGTCATTTTTTTTTGTTATTTATGATATTAAAATTTCAATGCTAAAAAAAAATATTAAGTGAACATATTTAATATATTATAAATAAAATGTACACAGTGAATTGTTAAAACAATATAAATTACAAAGAAAAATACATGAACTACTAAAAAAAATTAAACTTATTTATTTATAATTAATTGATATACAACTAATTGTGTTAACATGCATGTATGATAATGTATTTTTGTCACGACCCAAAATTTTGTATCGCGACCGGTGCATAATTTAAGTATTCTTAAATTATGTAAGTCTTATCAGAGTATCTTGAATAAATATATTGCGCTTACTAATCCTAAAAAATAGATAAAATTCAAATAAACAAAACACTGAATAAATAACATAAATATCGCATAAGTAAACCGCGGAGTCTCTATATATTTCAAATAAAAAGTTAAACTGTTTAATAAACTAAACTAATTTTTAGCTCGAGGAAACATGAATTTGGGCATGCCATTAGAAAAAATTAAAGATTGTCCCTCTCCAGAAAATAGACTGAATATTTGGATCAGGTGCATAATTCTACTAATCTGAAATAAATAACAGACAGAGAAAACGTGGTTTGAGCTACTGCTCAGTGAATGATAATTATAGCACACAACGGAATAGGAACAAGCAGACGCTTGATTAATTTCACAATAAATTTTATATTTAATAAAACCATGCTCATGCTATCAAAAACATTAATAAAATAATGTCATAAAACATATATATAAAATGAATTTATTCAATAAAATTTTATGGTATAGTACACCAGGATGATGATACCCCACATCACTAAAGGCCATATGGTAAGCGCTTTACCAGATATTACATATCTTTCTCCTCCTTCACATATATCAATGTATATAATACTAATGCAAACCATAAATTGCAATGATGCATGACTCAACAATACAACCTAATACCATGATAGTCTACACGGTGTGGCCAGATAACAGATACAGACACTGAGTACAGGTACCAATTCAAAACAGAAAATCAATTTGTACAAATCAATCAAAATCAATAAAAAAAAATTTCAGATAGTAATTAATAACTGATAGTGCAATTCTAATAGTTTATTTCAATAATTTCAGAGAGTCAATAAGATCAAATCAATCTCAAATCAATTTAGTGTAACACATTATCAAATTTTATAGTCAAATATCAATCAATATAAAGACATTAAAGGCCTATTCCCAAAATCCTAACGACTCTAATGCAGAGATAATTGACAAAATCAATTATTTAATTAAAATTGAAATAAAATTTAATAATAAAATAAAACTCTAGAAAATCACATGTAAAATAATTGTTAAAATATTGATTTAAAATTACATTTAATAACAAATTTAATGCTAATAAATTTTAAAATTTGACTAAAATGGTGTCATGTATTATAATTACCACTCACCTGAAATCCCTAAGACAATAGTTATATTCAATGAAAGAAAGACAATTTCAGCAGACATATTGAATAGTCGAATCTCCTACATACCCAGAATATAGCAAAAATTTGATCACTAAACTAATATGACAGACCCATTGAATATATATAAAAAATTCTATTTTGAAATCAAAGTTGATAATAATAATAATATTAATAATGAAATTAATAAAAACATATTAATTTTAAAAAAAATATAAAAAATAAAGTAAAAAAATATAATAATAACTTTAACAACAGTTTTATATATATATTATAAATTAAGGGTTTTTATTTCACAGTAATCATAATCAACTCAATTCAATACCAATGGTCAAAGAAAAAAAATGATTTTCTAGAGTAGTTATAACAATTCAAGGAAATAAAATAAAATCAAATTCACTTATTATTGAACAAAGAAAGGGAATTTTTTACCTTGAAAATAAAATTTAAGGTGATGAATAGAGAAGTAAGAATTTATGGATTATCTGCGCATATCATATTATAAAATAGTAAATTTATATATATATAACAATAAATAAAAGATGATGAAAATATATGTTGAGAGTATTTTGTAGAAAAAATAGGTGATAAACAGGCTTTAAGAGAAAAATTTAGCAGAAAGAGATTATTGGGGTATATATTTTTCAAGAGTTCTATTAGGTACAGAATGTGATAAGAGTTATTATTGAACTGGGTTGTTCATGTCACAAATATATATTTAATTTTAAAAATAATACATATATATATATAAATAAATAAATAAGTAAGCCATCCAATAAAATATTCTTTTTTTTAGATAAATATGTTAAATTATTATTAGCTAATTAAAATAAATAGATAAAATATTGAGTTTCTAAATACTTTCCCCCTTAAAAGAAAATTTGGTCCCCGAATTTAAACGGACAAAATTCTAACATGAATAATCAAATAAGTGAGGATATTTGGCTCACATTTCAGATTCTGCCTCTCATGTGGCCTCACTATTTTAGTGATTATGCCACAAGACTTTGACCAAAGCCACTTCATTAGACCGGAGTTCCTAATTTGTTGATCTAAAATCTTTACTGGTTGCTCCTCATCTGACATATCATTCCTAAATTGTATGGTCTGAGGTTACAAAGCATGAGATGGATCTGGTATATACTTCCTAAGCATAGAGATATGTAAAACTGGATGTACATGTGCAAAACCAGGTGGAAGGGCTAAACGGTAAGCAACTGCTCCAATTCTCTCCAAATTTTCAAATGAACCAACAAAACAAAGGTTAAGCTTCCCTTTCTTCCCAAACCTCATGTTTCCTTTCATAGGTGAAACTGTAACACCCCAAAATTTTAAATTTTAAATTTTATGAGCATTTTTGGTATTTTAATTTTATTTAAATTTTAGAAATTTTTTTTTGAGATTTTTTGGATTTTAAAAATCGGGTTCGATTTTCCGAAAGTATGAACTTTGATGATTTTTTAAAAATTAATTTATAGACCACATGGTAAAACTAAAAATATATTTAGAGTCTACGAATTTTTCTGAGTTTTCTGGAATTTTTTCAGAATTTTTGGACCTCGTTTTCGGTTCCGAGGCAGAGTAAAAATTCAAAATTTTGTGTCCTGAATCGGACCGGCCGAATCGAACCGGACCGGATCGGACCGGCCTTTTCTTTTTCTTCCTTCCTCCTCCCGCGCGCGTCTGACCCCTCTCCCTTCTCTCTCTCTTTTCTCTCTCCTCCCTCCTCCCCTTGCCGCACCGCCGCCTCCCCTGCCTTCCCACCTCGCCGGCCCCCCACCTCGGTCCTCCCCCACGGCAGGCCGCCGCCTGGAACGCCGGAAAACAGCCTCAGAAAGGACGCGCAGCGCGCGCGCGACGCCTTGACTTCCCGGCCAAAATTCGGTCGATCCGGCCACCAATTGGATCGGGTCTTGTGTCTAAAATCATCTACTCGGCAAGAGCTTTCCATAGACACCAAGAACACCGAAATCCATCGAGCGGTTTGTCCAATTTTTGCCCGGGAAGTTTTAGCCCATTTTGACTTTCGGGCTAGATTTCTCACAAACCGTGAATCCCATGAGAAAACCGAGAGTATCAGAGCGCTCCACTCGTCGAGAGCTTCGCGGCGACATAAATTTCAAATTTTTCCGACATCGTTTTTCGGTGGGTCCCACGGAACTTCGCAGTGTTTTTCCGAGCATTAAATGAGCTTAGAAAATTCTGAAAAATTTATGTACTAACCCCCGTGTTGTGGGCTTCGTGTAGGTATCCTCAATTCCCGGAAATTCGACAGTTGACCGGGTCTGCAAATTTCGGGCCAGTCAGACCCGTTACCGGAAAAGTCTCCGAATTGGACCGAGGTTTTGGCTACCCCCTCATTGTCAGATGTCTCAAGCGCGTTCTCAAAGTCGGAATTGGCAAAGGTAAACCCGAATCTTGTTTTTTCGTAATTTTCTAGTGCTTAAATAGGATTAAAAATTCATAAAATATTCGTGGCAGCTCAGAAAATTATGATTCTTTTTGCAATAGCCTAGTAATATTGCTAAGGACTGCGGGGCAAAGTTTTAGAATTTTTAGAGCTTATTTGGGCAGTTTTGCAAAAATGATCAATTATGAGGACTAAACTGAAATTTTACATATTGTGATGGATGATTGATTTGATGGGCCCAGGAGGGGCTGTGTGATGTGATTGAGTGGTGGATATATGGATTGTGAATATAGAAGTGTGTTTTGAGCCATTTTGCAGGTTGGGTAGGTCCTAGGTATAGGGGAGACTCTGCCGGATTTTCGGCACGACTTAGGACGTATTTGGTCTTTTCTTGATTGTATCGAGTCATTTATATTAAAAATTGTAATGTAATTGTCAGGTGAGCCGGGACAGCTTTCTTCCTCCGCCCAGCCGCCACAATGACCGTTGTCAAGTCTGTGAGTAAAATATTAATTTTAATTGTAATTTCGATATTATTATATGTTCAAGCATGCCCATGCATCACTTATATGCATATATTTATGTAGTTAAACTCTAGGCACGATTTATGTTGCATTGATAACTGTTAAAGTGTCATGGATGTTGTTGTGGTAATTTGGAGCAGTGTGCGTGCGTTGGCGTGCGTGTGATGTGGTGTGGACTATGGATAGGACAGGTAGTCACGGCTTGAGTTCTTCGCTGGGACCCGATCGTTCTGGGGGTAGTCACGGCTTGAGTTCTTCGCTGGGACCCCCGATT
The DNA here is from genome assembly GCF_030052815.1 of Hevea brasiliensis. Taxonomy (NCBI): domain Eukaryota; kingdom Viridiplantae; phylum Streptophyta; class Magnoliopsida; order Malpighiales; family Euphorbiaceae; genus Hevea; species Hevea brasiliensis. The sequence continues at coordinate 5,018,763 of NC_079504.1, read as the reverse complement.
TGGTTTATTAAGCGAAAGTCCGGCTTGAGTTCTTCACTGGCACCAAGTTGGATTTAAGAGAGCTGTATAGGTGATCAGCTCCCATATATTATGATTGATATTACAGGGTATGTGAGTGCTCCAAATTACCTTTTTGATGTTATGATGTGAAAATGTTGTTGATGTTGCATTTCACTCTACAGGGTGCATTAGTTTTAGATAGTTATAGAGATTATGGTTAAAATTGATATTTTACTCTCTGAGTCGAACGCTCACTCCTGTTCAATATTTTTCCAGGCCACAGGAGGATATTTTTGAGGTTAACCTGCTTCCTTTCCTCGCAGGTTGTTTATCAATGTTTGTGTAATTTTATTAACTCCTAGAATTTCTGCATGTGTTAGAAGTATTTATTTGATTTTGGTCTGTAATATTATTATAATGTTGGACCTGTAAACATATAATGATATGCCTGTTTGATGGATTGGATGAAGGAGCTGAGCTCCCATTTATTTTTATGCTGATGAGTATGTGGAGGGTGAGCTGAGCTCCCCAATTGATGATATATTTTGTTTACAGGTCGGGTGAGCTAAAAACTCCCCGTTGAAAGGTCCACTTATGGCCGGACTCCTTCCTGTTGATTTCTTGATATTGGGCCCAAATGGGCCTTAGAGTTGGATTAATGAATAGTTAGGCTTACTACGGGCCTCGGGGGCTTTAGGCTGGCCCAGGTCCTAGTGCCGGTTCGGCCCATAGGTTGGGTCGTGACAAATGACTACATTGGCTTTCCCAGGGTGGTACTGGATGGTGCAATCATAGTCTTTCAGAAGCTCCATCCATCTCCTCTGTCTCAAGTTTAAATCCCTCTGTTGGAAGATGTACTTCAAACTCTTGTGGTCGGTGTATATCTCGCACACTTCACCATACAGGAAGTGTCTCCAGATTTTTAGTGCAAAGACTACAGCCGCCATTTCCAAATTATGGGTGGGGTAGTTTTGCTCATGCCTCTTCAGCTGTCTTGAAGCATAAGCCACTACTTTTCCATTCTGCATCAAAACATACCCTAGGCCAACTCTGGAGGTGTCACAGTATACGGTGTATCCTTCACCACTCTTAGGTAGTTTCAACACAGGGGCAGTGGTTAGACACTCCTTAAGCTTTTGGAAACTCTCCTCACAGTCATCTGTCCAAATGAATGGAACATTCTTCCGGGTTAACTTAGTTAAGGGAGCTGCTATCCTGGAAAAATCCTGTACAAAACGCCTATAGTAGCCAGCTAAACCCAGAAAACTTCGCACCTCAGTGACTATTGTAGGCCTAAGCCAATCAGTTACAGCTTCAATTTTCTTGGGATCCACTTGAATGCTGTCACTAGAAACCACGTGTCCCAAGAATGAGATGCTTTCTAGCCAAAATTCACATTTTGAAAATTTGGCATACAGCTAGTGCTCCCTTAAAGTCTGCAACGCCATTCTCAAGTGCCACACGTGTTCTTCCTCGGTCCGAGAGTATACCAAAATGTCATCTATGAATACGATGACAAAACGGTCCAAAAATGGCTTGAACACCCGGTTCATCAAGTCCATTAAGGCTGCTGGTGCATTAGTGAGTCCAAAAGACATCACCAAGAACTCATAATGACCATATCTTGTCCTGAATGCCGTTTTGGACACGTCCTCATTTCTGATTCTCAACTGATGGTAGCCTGATCGCAGGTCTATCTTGGAAAAGAATCTAGCCCCTTGGAGCTGATCAAACAAATCGTTGATCCGAGGAAGTGGATACTTGTTCTTCACAGTCACCTTATTCAGCTGTCTATAGTCAATACACAACCTCAATGACCCATCCTTCTTTCTCACAAATAGAACAGAAGCACCCCAGGGTGAAGTGCTCGGACGTATGAAACCTTTGTCCAACAGCTCCTGTAGTTGCTCTTTTAACTCTTTCAATTCTGCTGGGGCCATCCTGTAAGGTGGCATTGATATGGGGTTTGTACCCGGAACAACATCAATGCAGAACTCTACTCCCCTTTCTGGTGGCAACCCTGGAAGCTCTTCAGGGAAGACATCCATGAATTCTCTGACAACAGGAACATTTTCCATGTTGGCACCTTCTACAGATGTATCTCTCACCAATGCCAAATACCCTTGGCATCCACGCCTCAACATTTTTCTAACACTAATTGCTGACATCAAGTTATATGGAGCCACGCTCCTGTCACCATCAAAGCTAAACTCTTCCACACCAGGTATGTGGAAATGCACCTTTTTGTTCCTGCAGTCTAAGGTGGCATAATGAGTTGCCAACCAGTCCATTCCCAAAATTACATCAAAATCAATCATTGGTAGAGGAACCAAGTCTGCTGGGAGGATCTTTCCGTCCACCACTACTGGGCTACCCGAAAAAACCATATCTACATTTATATTTTCACTAAGTGGGGTAGCTACCGACAAAGGACATTCTAAGGTTATGGGGTTTCTATCCAACCTCATGGCAAACACAGGGGAGATAAATGAGTGCGTAGCACCCGGATCTATCAAAACACGAGCCTCATAGGAACAGACCAGAAGAATACCTGCCACAACTGTATTTGAAGCTTGAGCATCCTGGTGGGTCAGGGTGAAAACCCGAGCTTGACCCCTACCCTGAGTGGCGTAACCACGATCGACTTCTACCTCCTGATCTGCCTCCAAATCCACGTCCCCCTTGCCCTCGGCCCTGTTGGCCACTGAACTGACTGCCTGCCATGCTGGAAGCACCTGGATACAACTGACGAGGAACATTCACAACAGAACCCTGTGACCCCATCTGTGGCTCGCTGAACACGGGGCATTCCCTAGCAAAGTGACCTGGTTGGCCACACCTGAAGCATACTCCTGAACCCATCAAACAAGGTCCTGAATGTCCTAATCCACACTGTGCACAAGGTGCTAAGGAAGATCTTGAACCAGACCCAGAACTGCTGTACCCTGAACTGTGACCACTGCTGGATCCGTATCCAGGTCTGAACCCTCAAGGTTTGTGTCTAAAACCACTCTTTTTGTTCCTACTTTTTCCTCTGTAATTACTCTGGCCACCACTGTCTGGAGTACCCATTTGGGGAACACCGGTAGAACCCTCTGCTCTGTTTTTCTTTGCTCTTCCGCTGTCATCCACAGCATAGCTAATCTCAATCTGTCTAGCTCGATCAACCACCACATCAAAAGACTGATCAGACATCATGGCCAGGTTCGCATACCTTCTCTCAAGCCCTTTTAGGAATCTTTTCACCTTCATAGTTTCTTTAGCTACTGCTGTAGGGGCATATCTGCTCAATTCCAAAAATTTTGTAGCATATTCATCTACAGACCTGCCATTCTGTCTTAAGGCCTCAAAGGCCCACTGCTTCTGATCTCTGAAGCTTTCTGGCACAAACCGATTGATGAACAGTTCCACAAACTAAGTCCACGACAAACCCTCCATCCGAGGTAACACGTAGTCATTCATCCATTGTCTAGGCATAGGCCCCATGACATGCTGTATACACTCTATTAGTCTTCTATCGATCAATCGCACTGCATTTCTGCGGTCAGAATCCAAAAACCGATATGCATCGTCTGACACATCATAAGTACCAGGCACCAATTTCTTGAAATTGATTATCTGTTTGTAAGGTTCCCCTTTTGGTGCGGTAGACTGCTGCTGCTGTAGAGGGTGGACCATATATTGCGCCATCATATCGATGGTTCTCTGCAATCCAGCTAGAGTAGCTGCCATGGGGTCCATGGGACCCTGTGCCATGAAAGACTGATCATGAACTGTTGGCAGCTGCTCTTCTACTTGAGCAGCTCTAGGCCTCCTACCCCGCCTCCTCGGGGCAGGCGCCTCATCCTGTGTTGACACCTCGTCAGGCACATCTGGTTTTGGTGCAGTGGCAGCTCTCCTGCTTCTACGCATTTTCCTGAAATTCAGCAGCATTAGCCCACAAAATTTAAAACTGCACATTACATAGCTCTATAGACTAATATTTACACACAATATATGAAGTAGAAACTAGAAGCAAAGATGACAATGCAAGACGAATGTGAACTCTATTTTCCGCATGTGACCCCTAGTAGACTCTTCCCAACACTTTAGACAAACATTCCCTAAGAATCTGGAGCCTAAGCTCTGATACCACATTTGTCACGACCCAACCTATGGGCCGGACCGGCACTAGGACCTGGGCCAGCCTAAAGCCCCCGAGGCCCGTAGTAAGCCTAACTATTCATTAATCCAACTCTAAGGCCCATTTGGGCCCAATATCAAGAAATCAACCGGACGGAGTCCGGCCATAAAGTGGACCTTTTAACGGGGAGTTTTTGGCTCACCCGACCTGTAAACAAAATATATCATCAATTGGGGAGCTCAGCTCACCCTCCACATACTCATCAGCATAAAAATAAATGGGAGCTCAGCTCCTTCATCTAATCCATCAAACAGGCATATCATTATATGTTTACAGATCCAACATGATAATAATATTACAGATCAAAATCAAATAAATACTTCTAACACATGCGAAAATTCTAGGAGTTAATAAAATTACACAAACATTGATAAACAACCTGCGAGGAAAGGAAGCGGGTTAACCTCAAAAATATCCTCCTGTGGCCTGGAAAAATATTGAACAGGAGTGAGCGTTCGACTCAGAGAGTAAAATATCAATTTTAACCATAATCTCTATAACTATCTAAAACTAATGCACCCTATAGAGTGAAATGCAACATCAACAACATTTTCACATCATAACATCAAAAAGGTAATTTGGAGCACTCACACACCCTGTAATATCAATCATAATATATGGGAGCTGATCCCCTATACAGCTCTCTTAAATCCAACCTGGTGCCAACGAAGAACTCAAGCCGGACTTTCGCTTAATAAATTAAATCGGGGGTCCCAGCGAAGAACTCAAGCCGTGACTACCCCCCGAAGGATCGGGTCCCAGCGAAGAACTCAAGCCGTGACTACCCGTCCTATCCATAGTCCACACCACATCACACGCACGCCAACGCACGCACACTGCTCCAAATTACCACAACAACATCCATGACACTTTAACAGTTATCAATGCAACATAAATCGTGCCTAGAGTTTAACTACATAAATATATGCATATAAGTGATGCATGGGCATGCTTGAACATATAATAATATCGAAATTACAATTAAAATTAATATTTTACTCACAGACTTGACAACGGTCACTGTAGCGGCTGGGCGGAGGAAGAAGGCTGTCCTGGCTCACCTGACAATTACATTACAATTTTTAATATAAATGACTCGATACAATCAAGAAAAGACCAAATACGTCCTAAGTCGTGCCGAAAATCCGGCAGAGTCTCCCCTATACCTAAGACCTACCCAACCTGCAAAATGGCTCAAAACACACTTCTATATTCACAATCCATATATCCACCACTCAATCACATTACATAGCCCCTCCTGGGGCCATCAAATCAATCATCCATCACAATATGTAAAATTTCAGTTTAGTCCTCATAATTAATCATTTTTGCAAAACTGCCCAAACAAGCTCTAAAAATTCTAAAACTTTGCCCCGCGGTCCTTAGCAATATTACTAGGCTATTGCAAAAAGAATCATAATTTTCTGAGCAACCACGAATATTTTATGAATTTTTAATCCTAATTAAGCACTAGAAAATTACGAAAAAACAAGATTCGGGTTTACCTTTGCCGATTCCGACTTCGGGAACGTGCTCGGGACGTCTGACAATGGGGGGGTAGCCAAAACCTCGGTCCAATTCGGAGACTTTTCCCGGCTGAAATTTACGTCAATTGTCAATTTTTTCGAATTGAGGATACCTACACGAAGCCCACAACACGGGGGTTAGTACATAAATTTTTCAGAATTTTCTAAGCTCATTTAATGCTCGGAAAAATACTGCGAAGTTCCGTGGGACCCACCGAAAAATGGTGTTGGAAAAATTCGAAATTTATGTCGCCGCGAAGCTCTCGACGAGTGGAGCGCTCTGGTACTCTCGGTTTTCTCGTGGGATTCACGGTTTGTGAGAAATTAGCCCGAAAGTCAAAATGGGCAAAAACTTCCCGGGCAAAAATTGGACAAACCGCTCGATGGATTTCGGTGTTCTTGGTGTCTATGGAAAGCTCTCGCCGAGTAGATGATTTTAGACACAAGACTCGGTCCAATTGGTGGCCGGATCGGCCGGATTTTGGCCGGGAAGTCTAGGCGTCGCCCTTTCGAGTCGCTTTCGGCGTTCAGGCGGCCGTGGGAGGAGGCGAGGTGGGGCGCCGGCGAGTGGGAAGGCGGGAGGCTGCGGCGGCAAGGAGGAGGAGGAGAGAGAAAGAGAGAGAGAAGGAGAGTCGGGCAGCGGGAGGAAGAAGGAAGAAAAAAAAAAGGCCGGTCCGATTCGACCAGTCCGGTTCGATTCGGCCGGTCTGATTCAGGACACAAAATTTTGAATTTTTACTCTGCCTCGGGACCGAAAACGAGGTCCAAAAATTTCGAAAAAATTTCAGAAAACTCAGAAAAATTCGTAGACTCTAAATATATTTTTAGTTTTGCCACGTGGTCTATAAATTAATTTTTAAAAAATCATCAAAGTTCATACTTTTGGAAAATCGAACCCGATTTTTAAAATCCGAAAAATTTCAAAAAAAATTCCTAAAATTTAAATAAAATTAAAATACCAAAAATGCTCATAAAATTTAAAATTTTGGGGTGTTACAGAAACTCTCAGAAATACATGATCACCAACCATAAACTCTACATCTTTATGCTTAGGGTGAGCATAACTTCTCTGTAGACTTTGAGTAGTCAAAAGTCTATCACGAATTAGCCGAACTTCTCTGAAGTTAACTGTATCAACTTTGGACTAGTAAGCCTTTTTTCTCCAACCTCATCCCAACAAATCGGTGACCTACACCTTCGACCATATAATGCCTCATATGGAGCCATCTCTATACTTGCCTGATAACTGTTATTATAAGCAAACTCTACTAAAGGCAAATGATGATCCCAACAGCCACCAAAATCCATAACACATGCACGAAGTATGTCCTCCAATGTCTGTATGGTCCTTTCTGACTATTCATCTGTTTGAGGGTGAAAAACAGTACCAAAGTCTACTCGTGTTCTCAAAGCTTATTGGAATTTCTTCCAAAATCGAGAAGTCAACTGAGTACTACAATTAGAGACAATAGAAACTAGAACACCATGAAGACTAACAATCTTATCTATATATAATTGTGCAAGTTTAGCAAAGTTATATATAGTTTTCACATGAAGGAAATGAGCAGATTTTGTCAATCTGTCCACTATCACCCAGATTGCATTGTAACCACCTCGTATACTAGGTAAACCCACAACAAAGTCCATGGAAATGTGCTCCCACTTCCACTCAGGAATAGGCAACGGCTAAAGTAACCCAGACGATCTCTGATGTTCTGCCTTAACCTGTTGACAAGTCAAACATTTAGCAAAAAAATCTGCAATATCCCTCTTTATGCCAACCCATCAATAATGCTTCCTTAAATCATGGTACATCTTAATTGAACCTGGGTGTACTGTGTAGGCAGAATGGTGTGCCTCCTCCATGATTTCTCTTCTCAACTCATCAATATTGGGGACACAAAGCTAATGCTATAATTAAGAACTCCATCGTCATCTAACATGAACCCTTGAGCTTGGCCTTGATGAATACTATCTATAATCTTGCACAACTGAGAATCCCTCTTCTAAGTAGCCTTAATTTGATCAATCAAAATAGGCATGACTCAAAAATGTGCTAAGAATGATCCAGATACTATTTCAAACTCTACTCCTTGATTTAGCAACTCATGTAATTCACCAATTAGAGGCCTCCTCTTGGTAGATATATGGGCTAAACTACCGGAAGACTTCCTACTTAGAGCATCAGCCACCACATTAGCTTTTCCAGGTTTATACTGTATGGTGCAATTATAATCCTTCAGCAATTCTACCCATCTCCTTTGCCTAAGATTAAGATCACGTTGGTCAAATATGTAGTTGAGACTTTTGTGGTCAATGAAGATTTCACATGTCTCACCATACAGATAGTGTCTCCAGATTTTCAAAGCAAAAATTACTGCAGCCATTTCTAAATCATGAGTTGGATAATTCTGTTCGTGCCTTTTCAACTGACGAGAAACATATGCAATAACTAGTCAATGCTGCATCAAAACACACCCTAAACCAATCATAGAAGCATCACAATACACTACATAACCCCCTGATCCAAACAGAAGAGCTAACACTGGTGCTATAGTCAAATGAGTCTTAAGCTCCTGAAAATTTTTTTCACAAGTCTCAGACCACTGAAGTTTCATATTCTTTTGTATCAACTTAGTTAAAGGTGCTGCAATATGAGAAAAGTCTTAAACAAACTATCTATAATACCCTGCTAAATCCAAGAAACTATGAATCTCTGACATAGTTATTGGTCTAGGCCAATGAAACACTATCTCAAATTTTTTCTTATCAATACACACTCCATCCTTAGACACTGTATGGCCTAAGAAAGCCACAATATCTAACCATAACTCACATTTTGAGAACTTGGCATATAGCTTGTATTCCCGTAAGGTTTGAAGGACAATTCTCAAATGCTGCTTATGCTCCTTTTTACTCTTTGAGTATACTAGAATATCATCGATGAACACTATATTTTGAAATCAAAGTTTATGATAATAATAATAATATTAATAATGAAATTAATAAAAATAGATTAATTTTAAAAAATATATAAAAATAAAGTAAAAAAAAATATAATAATAAATTTAACAACAATTATATATATATATATATATATATATATATATATATATATATATATATATATATATTATAAATTCAAATTTTTTGTTCCACAGTATTCATGATCAATCCAATTCAATACCAATGGTCAAAGAAAAAAAATGAATTTCTAGAGTAGTTTTAACAATTTAAGGAAAGAAAATAAAATCAAATTCACCCATTGTTGAACAAAGAAAGGGAATTTTTTTACCTTGAAAATATAATCAAATGTGATGAATAGAGAAGTAAGAATTTATGGATTCTTTGCTCACATCATATTATAAAATCGTAAATTTTTATATATTTATATATATATATATATATAATAATAAATAAAATATGATAAAAATACCTGTTGAGAGTATTTGGTATAAAAATGAAGTGATAAACAAGTTTTGAGAGCAAAATTTAGCAGAAAGAGATGATTGGGGTATATATATATTTTAAGAGTTCTATTAGGTATAGAATATGATAAGAGTTATTATTGAATTGAGTTATTCAGATTACATATATATGTTTAATTTCAAAAATAATATATATATAAAAATAAATAAGTAGACCGTTAAATAAAATATTTTTTTTTAGATAAATGTATTAAATTATTATCAACTAATTAAAATAAATAAATAATAGATAAAATATTGAGCTTCCACAATTTTAAAAAAATATAACAATATATTTTTGTAATAATTTTAATAGAATATTAACATGACATTAATATTTATTGAAATAAGAAATTGCAATGTTGGCATTTCTCATTGCAATTTCTTAAATAAATAACTTCATAAAATTTTATAATATTAATTGATAAAAATAAAAATTTTGTAAATTAATAATAATATGATAAATTATGGGCTACAATTTTTGAAATTATCTCTAAAAATTATTTTAATAGTGTATAATTTTTTTTAAGATTAGAAATATAATATTATAAATGTAAATTAAGTAAAGTATGAATACATCAATTAAATAATAAATTACAAAGACAAAAAATTTTAAATCACCAAATATATTTTAATAATTATCCTTATTTTCTAAATATATAAATAAATTTTATATTAAAAATAAATAATATAGTCTCACTAAAAAAATCACCACTATCTTCAAATTATTAAAAATATTATAATATTATGATATTGGTAAATCAAACATAATTTATTTAAAAAAAAATAAAAATAAATGAATTTAATACTATATGAAAACTTGCATGAAATATTAGTTTATTGTTTTAATTTTAAAAAATATTTTTACACTTTAATATTTTTTAAAGACTTGTTATTATATCATATTTTTATTTATATTTAAAGACTTGCTATATTTGTATAGTAATTGAATTAATATTATATATAATTAATTAGATTAATTATAATATATAAAATTTTTATAAAAAATCTTATTAAAAATACAATAAATTCAAATTATAAAATTTTTTATTTATAAAACTAATTAACTAACAATGAAAATAATATTTTTATTTAAATAATTAAATTTAATATTATATATATTACAAATAAAAAATTATAATAAATAATTATTTTATATACATGCAACGCAAATACCTTAAAAACTGGTAAATCAAGTAATAAAAAATTAATATCAAAATAGAATTAAACAAGACTCACTGGTAGTATAGATCCATAAGTTTAATTGCCACTCATTTAAGATTTACATAGCCAACAATGTTTAATAACAAAATAAATTTTTTGAAATTTTATTCATCGTGAATGTTTGGTTGAAGTTTCTAAAAATATAAAAATATTGTTCTCAACTTTAATCACTTTTCTTTGAGCTTCTATAAATATTGAATTTCGACTATTGTCATTTTTTGATTTATTGAGCTCACGGTCATCATCACCAGCAAAACATTTATGATAAATAATTAATTTAAAAATAGCCAATATCAAAATAACATAATATATAAAAAATAAAAAGAGAAAGGAACAATACCTCTTTTTCGTAATATAAGTGATGTCAACTCTATAGATAATTAATGTGATGCAACCATTAAGAAAATAATGCACAAAATTTAAGAAAATCAAAACAAGTATATCTTGTTTTCTTCTATTATAGTAGAAGCGGTGTAAACTCCATCAATCCTATATTCAACAATGAAATCATCCATTTTTTGAAATAATTAATGTGAAAAAACTTCAAAACAATAGATTACAAAATCCCCATAAAATCCAAGAAAACAAAAATAAATTATATTTTGTTATTTTTCTTTAGTAGAAGAGGTGCCCACTCCATCAATGACAATTATCATAATGGAACCATCTATTTTCTAAAGTAAACAAAATGTAATAAAATGAAAATAAATAATAAATTACTTAATCATGTAAACATCCGCTTTTTAAGAAAATACAAAAATATGAAAAAGAAATCATACCTTGTTCTTTCATGTTGTATGAGTTGTGTCAACTCCATCGATTTTAATTTAGGAGTGTTTAAAAATGGATATGTATTACTTTCACTTGTAGCTTCAAAAAATTATAACAAAAATTTAAAAGGTTAATTTTTTTTATTGGCTCATTTTAAAAAAGGCAATGACTGTATATTTTAATAATTTAAAGGATTATTTTTTATTGACCCGATTCAATTAAAAAAATTAATAGCTTATTTTTTAAATTTCAATTTTAAATAACATTAAAATTATAAAAGAAATTGCAATTTTTATTCATCATGAATGTTTGATTGGAGTATCTACAAATACAAAATATTGTTATCAGTTTCAATCATTTTTCTTTGAGGTCCTACAAATATTGAATCTCAAATTTAATTATTTATTGATTTATTGAGCTCAAGGTCATCATCATGAGTAGAACATTAATGATAAATAATTAATTTGAGGATAACCAATATCAAAATAATATAATATATAAGAAATAAAAATAGAAATATTGTTAATCGTGGATATTTGATTGGAGTCTCTACAAATACAAAATATTATTCTCAGTTTCAATCATTTTTCTTTGAGGCCCTATAAATATTGAATCTCAGTTTCAGTCATTTCTTAGTTTATTGGGCTCACGGTCATCATCACCGGTAAAACATTTATAATAAATAATTCATTTGAGGATAGCCAAAATCAAAATAACACAACATACAGGAAATAAAAACAAAAAGAAACAATATCTCTTTTTTTGTGGTATGAGTGCTGTCTAATTCTATTTTTAATTAATGTGTTGCAACTGTCAAAATAACAATAAGCAAAATCAAAGAAAATTAAAACAAATCTAAAAAAACGAAAAGTAGTATATCATGTTAATTTTGTTCCAGTAGACATGGTTTCAATTACATTACATTAATGACAATTATTATAATAGAACCATCCATTTTTCTGAAATAAATAAAATATAATAAAATAAAAAGAAATAATAAATTACTTAACCATATAAACATTGGCTTTTTAAGAAAACGCAAAAACAAGAAAAATAATTATACCTTGTTCTCCTATGTAGTAGAAGTGGTGTCAACTCCATCAATTTTAATTTGGAAGTGTTTAAAAATGGACATGTATAACTCTCACTTGTATCTCCAAAAAATTATAACAAAAGTTTAAAAAGTTAATTTTTTTTATTAGCCGATGACCTATATTCTAATAATTCAAAATATTACTTTTTATTGGCTAGTTAAATTGAAAATTATAATAAGAAAATTATAAAAATTCAAATTGTAAATAAAATACACAATATACCTATGTTTATAATTTATATCCATCAAATAATGGATTTGGGAGGCTAAAAGGGTTGGCCCCTTCCAAAAATTTTAAATATAGAGTACTTTGAATGTGGGTAATTAAAATATTAATTTTTTATTGACATAATTAAATAAAAATTTTAAAAACTCATATTCTATTAATTTAAAAGGTTTTTTATTGATCAAAACTAAATTGAAAAATTAGTGGCCTATCTTTTAAAATTTTATTTAAAAAAGAAAATGAATTTTTATAAGAATTTGTGAGTAAGGTATGTCAAAAAGATGCATCTATCATTGATCCTATATTTAAATGTTGCATTTGTATTAATTGATATTTTTATTGGTCAAATTAAATAAAAAATTTGATGGGTTAATATTATAATAATTTTAAAAAAATTATTGATCAAATTAAATTAAAAAATTAATATTCATGTGAGATCCTTAAGTCTAAATGCAGCGATCTATTACTGTACATTAATGATAAATATTACAATGAAATCATCCATTTTATAAAATAAATAAAATCTAAGAAAACGAAAAAGAATAATAAACTTCTTAACCACATAAACATCCACTTTTTAACATAACTAATGTCAAGCAAATGGAAAAAGGAATATCTAAGTGAAATCTAATTTATTCTCTTTATTTTCATCGGAATTGTCAATAGAGTCACAGCTACTAATACCCTTATTGCAATTTAGTAAGCTATTTGTCCTAATGTAATTGTTGGAATCATTAATAGAAGTAGAAATAAAAGTAGAACTGTGCTATTTGAAGTGTCGCCCCGACCATCAAGATTAATGTGCTGTTTGAAGTGTCGCCCAAACCATCAAGATTAAGTTATTGCTCAGAATCCTAACACTAATCTCTCCCAAATATATCGATGTGATACCCCGAATTTTAAATTTATTATTTTGTGGATAAATATTAATATTTTATTTTATTTAAATTTTAAGAAATTATTTAAAATTTTTTGAATTTTAGAAATCGGATTTGATTTTCAGAAAATATAAAATTTTGATAATTTTTAAAAATTAATTTAAAGACCACGTGGCAAAACTAAAAATGTATTTGAACTCTACGAATTTTTCTGAGTTTTCTAGAATTTTTTTGAAATTTTTAGGTCTCGTTTTCGGTCCCAAGACAGAGTGAAAATTCAAAATTTTGTATCTTGAATCGGATCGGCCGAATCGAACCGGCTAGCTCCTTTTCTTCTTCCTTTGCGCGTGTTCCCGACCCCTCTTCCTCTCTCTCACATTTTCTCTCTCCTCCCTCCTCCCCACGCCGCGCCGCCGCTACCCCAGCCTCCCCATCTCGCCACCCCAGCCTTTCCCCACCGCCGGCCGGCCTTCCAGGCAGCCGGAAACGACCCGGAAAGCTCCCCCTGTGCGCGCGCGCCGTTTCGGCTTCCCAGCCAAAATCTGGCAGATCCGGCCACCGTTTGGGTCGGGTTTTATGTCAAAACACATCTACACCTCGAGAGCTTTCTATAAGTACCAAGAACACCAAAATCCATTGAGCGGTTTGCCCAATTTTTATCCGAAAAGTTTTAGCCCATTTCGATTTTTGGGCTAGATTTCTACTAAATCGTGAACCTCACTAAAAAATCGAGAGTACCGGAGCGCTCCACTCGTCGAGAGCTTTGCGGCAATATAAATTTCAAAATTTTTCGACACTGTTTTTCGGTGGGTCCCATCAAACTTCGTAGTATTTTTCCGAGTACTAAATGAGTTTAGAAAATTTCGTAAAAATTATATACTAACCCTCGTATTGTGGGCTTCGTGTAGGTACTTTTAATTAGCGAAAATTCGACGGTTGCCTAGGTCTATGAATTTCCAGCCAGACAGACAGACTACCAAAAAAGTCTTGGAATTGGGTCGAGATTTTGGCTACTCCACCATTGTCAGATGTCCTGAGCGCGTTCCAAGGTCGGAATCGGCATAAGTAAACCCGAACCTTAGTTTTTCTTAATTGTCTAGTGATTGAATTGGATTAAAAATTCATAAAATATTCATGGTAGCTCAGAAAATTATGACTCCTTTTGCATTAGCTTAGTAATGTTGCTAAGGACCACGAGGCAAAGTTTAAGAATTTTTAGAGCTCATTTGAGTAGTTTTTGCAAAAGGGTCAATTATAAGGACTAAACTATAATTTTATATATTGTGATTGATGACTGTTTGGGTGGGCCTAGGAGGGACTGTGTGATGTGATTGAGTTGTAAGTGTATGGTTTGTGGATATAGAAGTGCGTTTTAAGCCTTTTTGCAGGTTGGGTAGGTCCTAGGTATAGGGGAGACTCTGCAGGATTTTCGACACGACTTAGGACATCTTTGGTCTTTTCTTAGTTTGTATTGAGTTAAATTTATTAAATAATTGTAATAAAATTATCAGGTGAACCGGGACAGCCTTCCTCTTCAGCCCAGCAGCCACAGTGACCTCGGTTGAGTCTGTAAGTAAAATATTAATTTTAATTGTAATTTCGATATTATTATATGTTCAAACATGCCCATGCATCACTTATATGTATATATCTATGTAGTTAAACACTAGGCACATTTTATATTGCATTCTTGATTGATGGATTGCCATGGGTATTGTTTGTGGTAATTTGGAGCAGTGTGCGTGCGTTGGCGTGCGTGTGGTATGGTGTTGGATATGGACAGGACTGGTAGACATGGCTTGAGATCTTCGTTGGGACCTGATCCTTCGGGATAGACACGGCTTGAGTTCTTCGCTGAGACCCCGTATTTGGTTTATTAAGCAAAAGTCCGGCTTGAGATCTTCGCTGGCAGAGGTTGGATTAAGAGGCTGTATAGGGGATCAGCTCCCATATATGTATTGTTTGACAGTATTGGGTGTGTGAGTGCTCTAAATTGCCTTTTGCTGTTATGATGTGAAAATATTGACGATGTTGCATTTCACTCCACAGGGTGCATTAGTTTTAGATAGCTATAGAGATTATGGTTAAAATTGATATTTTACTCTCTGAGTCGAACGCTCACTTCTGTTCATTATTTTTCTAGGCTACAGGAAGATTATTGTTGTGGTTAACCTGTTTTTCTTCTTCGCAGGTCATCTATTAATGTTTGTATAATGCTGTTAACTCCTAGAGTTCCGCATGTATTAGAAATATTTATTTGATTGGGTCTGTAATATAATTGTCATGTTGGATCTGTAAACTTATTAAATGCATATATGGTTGGATTGGATGAGGTAGCTGAGTTTCCATTTATTCTTATGACATTTGATTATGAGGAGGGTGAGCTGAGCTCCCCAGTTTATTTTATATTGTGTTTACAGGTCGGACGAGTCAAAAACTCTCCGTTAAATGGTCCATGTTATGGCCGGACTCTGTCCGGTTGAATTCTTGAAATTGGGCCCAAATGGGCCTTAGAGTTGCGTTGATGAATAGTTAGGCTTACTACGGGCCTCAGGGGCTTTAGGCTGGCCCAGGTCCTAGTGCCTGTCTGGCCCATAGGTTGGGTCGTGACAAATGTGGTATCAGAGCTTAGGCTTTAGATTCATGGAAAAGTGTGCACCTAGAGTTGTCACATGCAGAGTATAGGATTCTATTTTGTCTTTTTTCTGTAATTCTTTGTTTTTAGATTCTGCGTTATACCTCGAAAAATATAAAAGTGCCTCAGTTAGTGTCTTGATTTTTGTGAAGTACATAGAAGTGTGAAATAGAGTTAGCAGACATGTTGAGGTCTGCCATGAAAATACGTTCTCCAAGAAACACTATATTTCTATCAGTATGGGTCTAAGTGTTGTGCCTATTTGGTGCTAGGCATGAGTACATAAAGGTGAGTTTTAATAGTATAATTGCACTAGATAAGGGTGAGGATACCACTGCTAGCAGTCATCAATGGATGACCCAGTCAGAGTAAGTTTATGATAATAGTAGATTCAAGAGATATAACAGATTAGGAGACCTAGTCTGTCAGGACGTATCGTAGTAATTATACAATGTTCTCGATGTCTGCTCTGTAAGCGACGGATTACAGTACCGACATGAGATTATTGTGTAGAGCTGCATGCATCCCTGTAGTGCTTCGTAATGAGGGTGTTTGAGGATGACCTCTGTTTTGGTACAATTATGCCAGAACTGAGTTCTATAGCTGCAGAGGAGTTGGAAACTCCTGGTTAAGAGTCTAGAGTTAGAATATTGAAAGGTCACAGTTGGGTGATAACTAGAGTCAGTGACTCGGTTACCCTAGCATGAGCTAAAGTTACATCAAGAGTTGCCATCAGACCTGAGGTTGCGGATTAGTTGCAAAGTAAAGGTGACATCTATAGAGTGAGACCATCTGGTCTTTGGTATGGAATTTTGGATGGTTTTTGCAGTAAGACAGACGTTTTGCTTAGAGCTTAGTGAGAATAGTATACCTTGTGTGTATCAGTAAGGTGTAAAGTTTCTACTACCTAGAGAAGGTCGGAACTATGAATTGATGATTTACGGAGCTATGATATGATAGGAGAGTCATTAATTTGACATGGTTTTGGCAAGGTGGTAAATGTAGTACCTTTGTTGCAGCAAGTTAGGGTATAGTCCTATCTTTTCAGAAGGGATCAAAGTTTATTACTAATAATGGTGACCAACAAAATAGTGCCCCAGATGGGACTGTAGAGTGTGATAGAGAGTAGTTGGCTCGAGTATCCAGGAGAGGATACAAGTTCCATTATAGGAATCATATATAGTCAGATCATGAGGGATGTAAATCCTTTGAATTGGATGACGGGTTTGGGTGCCCGGTATCTTAAGTTTTGGCTAATTGAGTAAACATAGAAAAAAAAAATAATAATAATAACAACAAATAAATAAAATTGCTGCAGAATCAGTTTTCGAGGTAGTAAGTGTATTATGTAAGCTAAAGGATAAGAATAGAGATCATACAATAAAAGTGTGACTATAATTTCCTGAGTTTCTTTCTAACTTCATATTGTTCAAAACAATTGTATAATCTAATTATAATAGTGTTAAGAGTAATAAATTAGCGAAGATAAATCACAGAAGACCAATGGATAGAGAAAGTGCAGAATGAAAGTTTGAACAATTGATTGCAGATGCAATGTAATCTAAATGCTAGTGGAAGTACTAGCTAGAGTGGTCAAATGACCAAATCTGAGTAGCACAGATATGTGGTAATGCGGTAGAGACTCTGAAAGATATAGTTAGCAAGTGCAGCTGTCATGTTAGGAAGAAGAATGGAACCAGGGATAGAATAGTCAAGTTCTGTTTTGGGTAAGACAAAGGAAATAAATGAAAGGACAACCTGAAGGGAGCATAATAAAAGGAACAAAGTTAAGATATAGGGTAGGCTAAGTGTTATTCTTGGCAAGGTAAATGACAAGGATGGAGAACCCAAAATGGAACCACATTAGTGAGAATAGTGATGGAGATATGAAATTTAGTAATGTGATACTCATAGTATAATGTAGTTGAGGTAGTACCAGGGGCTAAATTATAGTGCTCGGAGTTGCATCATTAGATCATACTCTATCTATTCCCTATTCCTAAGTGAAGTGGATAGCAAAGGGGCAAGATTCTTTTAACTTGTTAACAGTATCAAGAAGATTAGATGAGAAATACAATAATAATGAGCAAAAGCTAGAAGTGTGCGATGGTATTGTGGACTATCTAATTAGGTAGAGAAAACAAAGTTAGTAAGTAGTAAGTTGAATAAAGGTCAATCTAAGGGATCAAATAGGTATGATGAGAGGAAAAGAATGATGGATAATGAAACATAGGCTTAGGTTAGACTTTTGAGATAGTGAGAAGGTAGTTAGAGGTTCGTTATGAATGTCAGGCAAACATTTTTAGTGTGATCAATATAATCACTTTGCAGTGAAGCAAGAACGACGGAACAACAGTAGGGATAGAATGAAAAGTGACAAGTATGGATGGTTATAAATCACTAGAAAGTTCATGGATCAAATTAGTGACCATAGATAAGGGTGGAATTAGTGCTGGAAGAATCTATTAGTGAGAGAAATCTTTCAGGATTCAACAAAAGTTAAGGGCACAATATAAATGATAATAGATATGAATCATAGGTCGAGTATAAGTAAAGTTAATAAATTATAAAATATTATGTCAGGAAGGACAATGGTACGGTAAAGGGTTCATAAAGATGATACCTTATAGGTAGAGCACAATTGTGCTAGGAGATGATGAAATTTGAAGAGAAAGACCAAGAAACATAGGTTAAACGTTATTATATGGACGATCAGACGTAGTTGAATATAAGAGGATATTTTTCTTATTATATGGACAATCGGACGTAGTTGAATATAAGAGGATATTTTTCTTTCTTTTCAAGTTTAGCTCGTGCTTTTGGTTCTAGAGGGTTATATTAGGAATAGAGACTGAGTCAAAGAGACCTAGTTATTTGAGAGTTTGCTAGGCACCAATTCATACACAATTTCCTAATATGAGAATGACAGTAAGTGCATACCTAATGTTAAGTATGAAAGGACGATCAGAATAGTGACAGGAGTCAAATTGAGTTAGCTACCAAGGCTTGCAACCATTTTTAACTATGAGCTAGATGAAGTACTATTTGTGGATGAGTTTCAATAGATGAAATTGTTGCTGATGGGTAATTTGAGGTTGAAGTTTAGAAAGCTATGGGCAGTATATGTGATTATATTAAGGAGAATGAATACGTGAAGTAACTTGTTTGGAATTAAGGCATGGCACATATTTCCCACAGCCGTGTTAGTTCAGATGAAACTTATAGTTCTGGGGCTCTTATCCATCCAGAATGAGTAATTTCCTACTAAGGCTGGTAGGGAATGATAATGTTTTGATAGTAAGTTGGAAAAGGGGATACAAAAAGAATTTTTTATGGTTAATTACAAGTGCTACATAAGGTGAAGAATGTGCTGATAGGAGTAAATCGTAAGGCTAGAATTCCCGAAGTAATGAAATTAGTAATCAAGATAAGAATAAGAAATAAAATGAAAGTTAAAGTTGATGATGGGATGGACATCCTTGAAGGAAAAAGGTGTAAGGGTGAAATAGGACTAAGATTAAGGAATAAGTACAGCAGGTTTAAAAGATATCAACAATACCAAAAATAGGAAAAGGAAGTGGATAAGATCCAAAAGACATGAAGAAAGCTCGGTAGAGCTAGTTATAATGATGATGATAAGAAGGGATGGGTATGCTAGGAACACACTAAGAGATGTTTGAAACAAGTTATTATGAAATGATAGATTAAAGGAGTAGTAGAGCCTCGATCTGAGTGCCAATGTGTCAGAAGTAGGCCACATACTAAGAAGCTGTAGAAAGAAGTCTATATATTTCCATTCCAGAGAAGGAGTGGGAAACGATAAAGTTGCATTAACTGAGTTGTCAGGGAATATAAACACTTTTGTCATATAAGAGAAGAGACCCAGTTTGCTTTCCAATATTGATAAATGGTACACTTAGCCCTTGGATGGAATTCTACTTGACTAGTTACCTAAGATGGACAGAGGCTGGTCTAAGGACCTTAGTAATGACACAAAAGAGATTAAAAATTTGAAGTATCATGGGAGTGAGAAGATTTATGGTTATTGACCATTGAGGTCATAGGACAAGTAAAGGTTTCGAACGAGATCTATATGCTAGGTGCTACAGGAAAGCATTTTATAGGATACTATAGGGTAAGGAACATAAGTCATGTTTTTGGGGAACAGAGATTATTGAAACAAAGGAATGAGGACTGAAGTCACCAAGAGACACGTTAGTGCCTAATAAAAGTGAGGTAAGCACCAAAGTTGATTAAAGTTATCAGATATCAAGTCGAGAGTAGTGGAGCTGAAAGAAGACCTGACGTTTGAGGAACAACCTGTAGCCATAGTGGACTACCAAGTGAGGCAGCTAAGATCAAAATAAATCCCTATGGTTAAGGTTTTGTGGAGGAGCCAGTCTGTGGAAGAGTATACCTGGGAGTCAGAGCGGGACATGCGTAGCAAGTACCCTTATCTATTCAATGTGTAATTCTGCCTTGTGTAAAAATCAAGGACGAATTTTCTGTAAGGGGGGAAGAATGTAACACCCATAATTTTAAATTTAGTATTTTGTGAGTAAATATTAATATTTTATTTTATTTAAATTTTAGAAAATTATTTGAATTTTAGAAATCGGGTTCGATTTTTCGAAAATATAAAACTTTGATGATTTTTAAAAATTAATTTAAAAATCACATGGCAAAACTAAAAATATATTTGGACTCTACGAATTTTTCTGAGTTTTCTAGAATTTTTTCGAAATTTTTGGGTCTCATTTTTGGTCTCAAGGCAGAGTAAAAATTTAAAAATTTGTATCTTGAATCGGACCTGCCGAATCAAACTGGCCAGCTCCTTTTCTTCTTCCTCCGCGCATGTTCTCGACCCCTCTTCCTCTCTCTTCCATTTTCTCTCTCCTCCCTCCTCCCCACGACACGCCGCCGCCACCCCAGCCTCCCCACCTCGACAGCGTGTCGCCCCAGTCTTTCCCCACCGCCGGCCGGCTTTCCAGGTGGGCTGAAACGACGCGCGAAGCTCCCCTTACGCGCGCACTCCGTTTCGGCTTTCCGGCCACCGTTTGGGTTGGGTCTTATGTCAAAACATATCTACACCTCGAGAGCTTTCCATAGATACCAAGAACACCAAAATCCATTGAGCGGTTTGCCTAATTTTTGTCCGGGAAGTTTTAGCCCATTTTGACTTTGGGCTAGATTTCTTGTAAACCGTGAACCCCACGAAAAAATCGAGTGTACCGGAGCGCTCCACTCATCGAGAGCTTCGCGGCAATTTAAATTTTAAAATTTTTTGACACTGTTTTTTGGTGGATCCCACGAAACTTCATAGTATTTTTCCGAGTACTAAATGAGCTTAGAAAATTTTGTAAAAATTATATACTAACCCTCGTGTTGTGGGCTTCGTGTAGGTACTTTCAATTCACGAAAATTCGACGGTTGCCCGGGTCTGTGAATTTCTGGCCAGACAGACAGGCTACCGAAAAAGTCTCAGAATTGGGTCAAGATTTTGGCTACCCCACTGTTGTCAGACATCTAGAGCACGTTCCAGAGGTCGAAATCGACATAGGTAAACCTGAACCTTACTTTTTCTTAACTGTCTAGTGCTTGAATTGGATTAAAAATCCATAAAATATTCATGGTAACTCAGAAAATTATGATTCCTTTTGCATTAGCTTAATAATGTTGCTAAGGACCGCGGGGCAAAGTTTTAGAATTTTTAGAGCCCATTTGAGTAGTTTTTGCAAAAGGGTCAATTATAAGGACTAAACTGTAAGTTTACATATTGTGATTGATGACTGTTTAGATGGGCCCAGGAGGGGCTGTGTAATGTGATTAAGTTGTGGGTGTATGGTTTGTGAATATAGAAGTGCGTTTTAAGCCATTTTGCAGGTTGGGTAAGTCCTAGGTATAGGGGAGACTCTGCCGGATTTTTAGCACGACTTATGACATCTTTAGTCTTTTCTTAATTTGTATTGAGTCAAATTTATTAAATAATTGTAATAATATTGTTAGGTAAGTCGGGACAGCCTTCCTCCTTCACCCAGCCGCTACAGTGACTTCGATTGAGTCTGTGAGTAAAATATTAATTTTAATTGTAATTTCGATATTATTATATGTTCAAACATGCCCATGCATCACTTATATGTATATATCTATGTAGTTAAACACTAAGCACATTTTATATTGCATTCTTAATTGATGAATTGCCATGGGCGTTGTTTGTGGTAATTTGGAACAGTGTGCGTGCGTTGGCGTGCGTGTGGTATGGTGTTGAATATAGATAGGACGAGTAGATACGGCTTGAGATCTTCGCTGGGACCCGGTCCTTCGGGGTTGAGTTCTTCGCTGAGACCCCATATTTGGTTTATTAAGCGAAAGTCTGGCTTGAGATTTTCGCTGGCAGAGGTTGGATTAAGAGGCTGTATAGGGGATCGGTTTTCATATATGTATTGTTTGACAGTGTTGGGTGTGTGAGTGCTCCAAATTGCCTTTTGCTGTTATGATGTGAAAATATTGACGATATTGCATTTCACTCCATAGGGTGCATTAGTTTTAGATAGCTATAGAGATTATGGTTAAAATTGATATTTTACTCTCTGAGTCGAACGTTTACTCCTGTTCATTATTTTTCCAGGCTACAGGAGGATTATTGTTGTGGTTAACCTGTTTTTCTTCTTCGCAGATCGTCTATTAATTTTTGTATAATGCTGTTAACTCCTAGAGTTTCGCATGTGTTAGAAATATTTATTTGATTGGGTCTATAATATAATTGTCATGTTAAACCTGTAAACTTATTAAATGCATGTATGGTTGGATTGGATGAGGTAGCTAAGTTCCCGTTTATTTTTATTACATTTGATTATGAGGTGGGTGAGCTGAGCTTCCCAGTTTATTATATATTGTGTTTACAAGTCGGACGAGTCAAAAACTCCCCGTTAAATGATTCATGTTATGGCTGGACTCTGTCCGGTTGAATTCTTGAAATTAGGCCTAAATGGGTCTTAGAATTGAGTTGATGAATAGTTAGGCTTACTACGAGCCCCGGGGGTTTTAGACTGGATCAGGTCCTAGTAACGGTCCGGCCCATAGGTTGGGTCGTGACATATAAGGGCTCGAGTTCCCAATATTTATTGGAATCAGATATTCTCATCAAAATTTGTCTATACGTAAAAAAAAAAAAAATCATTGTAAAAGAAAAATGACGAAAATGAGAGACATCAGGAATAAATGTTTTTATATGTCAAATAAATATACATGAAAATGGGTGGATATAAAATAAATATCGGTGGATGAGCCAATTCGACACTTTTTATACTCACAAATTTAGTCTTTCTAATTCTCTTTACTTTTTTTTTTTTCTTATTTTTAATTTATTCTATCTAAACTTATATAATAAAAATTAAATTTCAAAGTGATTTGATTTATTCCAACTCAATCCAGTAAAACCAAAGTTTAGGTTTAGAATGTTTTAAATATATAAATGTAAGTTTTTATTAGTTTTATTGGTATGATTATATTTAAATATTTTACATTATTTTTGCTGAGTATGATTATATTATGTCCAAATAAGTCTTTATTATTTATTTATATATTTACTTTGATGAGTTTATTTTAGAATTGGATTTTATAAATTAAAAAAATTATATTAATAAATAAATTACTTTAAAATGAGTAAAAGTATGGTAAGATTTATAAATACATTGAAATTTAACTTAAAAAAAAATTAAAAATTACCAAAAAAAATTAATTCAAAGGATAAGAAAAAAAATATTATAGAATTTTTATACACATCCTAAATTTGTAATAAAATGAATCAATTACCAACTCATAAATTCATATATCAAAAACACATTCAAATCACAACATTAATAATAATAATAATAATAATAATAATAATAATAATAATAATAATAATAATAATAATAGTTCTAAGGAGGGAAGCTTGCACAGCTTAGTGCTTGTGGCTGAATTTGCTTAATAAGCTATGGAACATTCAAAATTTCAAATGAAATTGGAGTTTTGACTTAGAACATATGTGGAATGGCTCTGATTAAAAAAAAAAAATGAAAGGGCTTGATTCCAAGCGTATGTGAGGCAGTTTTGTAGGCGTACAGAGATCATAATGAATTGAGATTTGAGAGTAAAGGTCGAAGTGAAATTTTTTTTGGGAAAAGAGACCACGTGTCTCTCATATATTTTACCATTTATGTGTTGATTTTTTTGTATTGTTTAAATTTCATAATTGTTGTTAGATTTAATTAAAAGATGGTCAAAGAATATATTTTGTTAAAAGATGGTCAAGATATTAAGAGATCCTTGACTTCTGGATAGAATAAATTCATGTTTTATAAAATAAAAATTCATGGATCAAATTATAACATTTTCATATACAAAGATTAATTTTTAATTTTTATCAAATCTTAAGAGTTAATAATATTGTATTTTAACCAGTAAAATTTGGTCTGATATAGAATTTAATTTATTTGATTTAGCCATATCACTCAGCAAATTCGGATTCGGCGCCTCACTTTTTTTTTTTGCTAAAAAAAATATTATCTCGAGGAGGATTGTAAGAGATCGATGCTATACTTAAATCATAAGTTTGGTTATGTTTGCATCCTGGATGACCATTTATAAGCCGCCTGTTTGGAAATCTCAAAATCGAAGGGCTGGTGATGGAAAAGTGAGGGAAGATACTCCAGGTCCAGGGCAAGCACGTGAGAACGCTCTCCATATATATAAACTAACACTGGAGCAGGAGACTATAAAAATCGAAAGATTAAAAAGGTAAAAAAGAAAAAAAAGGGGAAATGAAATCCGGTTTCAGGTCCATCGTTGAACGTTTCGAAGAAGAAAGACCGATCAACGTCACTGAGAAAGCAGCAGCTCTAAGCTCTACTGTGGAGGCGGCCAGGACGAGAGGTTGAAGCCTGAAGCTGCGAATCACAACCATTCAATTTCTCTAGTCTGCGTGAATGGGCCAGGCATCTTCGACGGTTGCAGTCTTGAGCCGTCGCGAATCTAACCATAGCCACCGGTCTAAAGCCAAATCAACGGCTCTGATCTCCCCTATGCAAGCTGAAGAACCAAGCGACTTTCTTAGTAACGATGGAGAACCGGACTACATATCCGATCTACCTGACGAGTGCTTGGCTTGCATTTTCCAGTCGCTTAGCTCCGGCGATCGCAAACGTTGCTCTTTGGTGTGCCGCCGATGGCTGAGAATCGAGGGTCAGAGCCGTCACCGGCTATCTCTCAACGCCCAATCAGGTCTCCTCCCAATGGTACATGCTCTCTTCTCTCGCTTCGACGCTGTGACAAAACTCGCACTCAAATGTGACCGCAGATCCGCAAGCATCGGCGATGAAGCGCTTGAAGCGATTTCATTTCGGTGCCGGAATCTCACGCGCCTCAAGCTTCGTTCTTGCCGTGATGTTACTGACGCCGGCATGGCAGCTTTTGCAAATAACTGTAAAGGTTTGAAGAAGCTCTCGTGTGGGTCGTGCACGTTTGGAGCCAAAGGTATGAACGCAATCCTTGATAACTGCGTGGCTCTTGAAGAGTTGTCAGTAAAGCGGCTTCGCGGAATCACCGATGGAGCCGCCGCTGAGCCGATTGGACCAGGTTTGGCCGCATCTTCGCTCAAAACGATATGCTTAAAGGAGCTTTACAATGGACAGTGTTTTGGTCCGCTTATAATTGGGTCAAAGAATCTCAGAACCTTGAAGCTTTTCAGATGCTCTGGTGATTGGGACAAACTTCTTCCAGTGATTGCGGATCGAGTAAACTCTATGATCGAGATCCATCTCGAGAGGCTACAGGTAAGCGATGTTGGCCTCGCGGCAATCTCTAATTGTTTGGATCTGGAGATTTTGCACCTTGTCAAAACCCCAGAGTGCACTAATTTAGGGCTAGTTTCTGTCGCTGAGAGTTGTAAGCTCCTAAGAAAGCTTCATATTGATGGATGGAAGGCGAATCGAATAGGCGATGATGGATTAATAGCAGTAGCGAAGAATTGCCCTCGTTTGCAAGAACTGGTGCTGATTGGAGTCAATCCTACAAAAAATAGTCTCGAAATGTTGGCTTCGAATTGCCAAAATCTAGAGCGATTAGCACTCTGTGGTAGCGATACCGTCGGTGATGCAGAGATTTCTTGTATCGCTGCCAAATGTATAGCATTGAAAAAACTTTGTGTTAAAAGTTGCCCGATTTCAGATCATGGAATGGAAGCGCTTGCTGGTGGATGCCCTAATTTGGTTAAAGTGAAGGTGAAGAAGTGTCGAGGGGTAACTTATGAGGGCGCTGATCGGTTAAAAGCGAGTAGGGAATCGCTAGCCGTGAATTTAGATAGCGGCGAAGCTGAGCATCAGGATGCAAGTGCTAGTGATGGTGGGGCACAGGAAAATGGATTTGAATTTCCTCCAGTGCCTAGCCAAATATCACTGCCACCTATTGCTTCAAGCAACACTGGGCGATCAACGTCTTTCAAATCGAGATTAGGCCTATTAAGTGGGAGAAGTTTGGTGGCTTGCACTTTGAGAAGGTGGTCAAGCGGTAATAGTTCGCGAAGTTAATTTAGATTGAGGACTGAGAGAAGTTGCAGGGCAGAAAAATGGGTTCTTGCTCTTGGTCTGTTTGCATTATTTTGCATTGTATCTGATTCCATATTTTATGTACTGAATTTGATATTGGCGTGCTGTTTGTTGCCTTTTCAACCGAATATTCATTTGCAAAAAGTCATCATCTCTACTTGCCTATAATGCTGTTCATTTTTGTTGAGTTTATCTGCAAGTTCTACAGCAACTGAAATAGTGGCGTGGTTAATATCTGGATCAACAGCACATGTGAAATACACTTACAGGTTATGTTTTAATCTAATTAAATGTTATGGGTGGTTCTTTGATACTGTGCAGTTCATAGCTTTTATGTGATTGCTGTTTAATCTTGATCATTCTATTCTCTTTTTCATTAAAGTTGCATGGTACCTTTCTGGTTGTGAATGTGAAATGTTATATTTTGAGTGATAAGTTACAATTTCCGGGGGCTGCATGAGCACCCGTGTCAAAATTCCTGTTGATATGGAATCTGTAGTATATAATTTCTCGTTGATATCGGATATGGGCATAGTGATGAGATGAGACGGTTGAGTCTGGCATAGTATTGTTTAAAATTCAATTGAATAGTTGGCATGCTAGGCTTCTGACTGGGCTCCCTGAAACACTGTCATAGAGGTGAAATGAGCTTGTACTGATTTGATCATTGAACGGCTTTTGAATTTGCATATTCTGAAGCATCCTGCATCCTTGAATCGACTATTGCTCTCTTAATAATAGCCAGGTGAAGTGGATTGCATCCAAATTAGCAACACATGACTGATTCTCTGGGAAGTTCGCGTGCTTATTGTGTGCATATGCTCAAAGTTGCACAAAAGCATGCCAAACACCATTTATCAGAAACCAAACAACAAAGACGGTATTAATTCCACATTCTTTATGGAAGATTCTTATGATTATTCCTGGTCTGACATTAAATGCATCTAGCTGGAGTATACTCTCTCTTTAACTCTGTACCATCTTAATTTGCAAGTTTTTTTTTTTTTTAAATGAATGAATCCAATATTCAAAAAGCGTTACTTGCTGTAGCCTCCATAGTAGCACTGTGATCATGGGGTGAGTGTGTTAAATGCTAATCTCCAATCTGTTAAGGATTGATGACAGGTTGATCCTGCAGTCATGTTTGCAGTCCAGTGAAGTGAAAGAATCGCATACTGCAACCATATCGTGTAATTAGGCTGCTCTGCATATGATATGATTTTGGTTGGTGTCAACGCTGAATATTTCAACTGCTTGAAAAACCATAACAAGTGAAAAAGGGTTTGTTATGGAATAAGGAGATAATGGTTCAGCTTCTTTATCAAGTGGGCAACCTAGCCGTTACCTCCGAAAGAAATTCATTCATTCCAATGTTGAGAGATTTTGAAACTTGAAAACTTATATCTGGAGCTTAATACTCTAAAAGGGAACTCGTATTTGAAAGTAGTGTTGCTTTCTTCTTGCTAATTGGTGTGGAGAATGCTGGTCAGCAGTGTTTGAAAATGGTAGGAGAAGTGGATTATTAGTTCGAAGATGTCAAAAATAAATGGGTAGTGGGTGTCAATGGGAATACTTCTGTGTTTTTTTTTTTTCAATTTTTTTTTCAATTTTTTTTATGAGGTAAGAGGAGAGTGGATCTGGGTTTTCCAGGTTTGACAGACATGTCGTTTTTACCAGCTTATGTCTACCAATACTTCTTCTTTTCTTTTTAAACATAAATTTTCCATTTCATTAAAAGCGGAAAAAGTACATGGTGAGGGAAATGAAAGTTTCAATAAAATCAAATCTAATTTAGAAATTTTGAAATAAAATTTAAAATTCTTACTACAATTAAATGAGGGTGTAAAACACATCAAGCATAAATCTGAGCTGAGACATGGTCATCCTGATGCTGAAATAAGGGTGGTGATACTTCTTCTCTATTGGCTCTAGATGTCTTTATAAAATTAAGTTGATGAAGATCAAATCAATCCTATCTTTCAACCAAATAGTACGTCTGACCTAACAAAAAACAAAAAAGAAAGGAGCATCCCCACTAAAAGGGGGTTAATTACCAAAAAAAAAAGGTAATAAAAAATAAAATTTTATTAAAATAAGTGAGTTTTAAATTAATTATTAAAAAGATGTGAATTGTGCTGAGCTGGACAGGCTGAGTGCAAGACGCTAACTATAATAATATTTTTAACGTCCGGACGCTATTTATAATAGCGTCTAGATGAAAAGTTTGAAAGGAAAGCTGGACGCTATTCAAAATAGCGTCCAGCTTTCTTTTAAACAATAAAAAATTAATTAAAAAAAATTTAAAGGTTGGACGCTACTATAAATAGTGTCCAATCTTTTTCTTAATTTTTAATTATTTTATTTTATATTTTAAATAAAATATAAATATTATTTTAATAAATAAAATTATAATATTTAATAATATATATTATAATATTTTTATTATAAATATTATTTTTAATTTAAAATTAAATTAAAATTTAATAAAATAAAAATTAAAATTAAAAAAATAAATAATTTAAAAATTTAAGAAAAATTGGACACTACTATAAGTAGCGTCTAATTTTTCTTTAAATTTTTAATTATTTTATTTTATTTTATATTTTAAATAAATTAAAAATATTATTTAATAAATAAAATTATAATATTTAATATTATATATTTTAAATTTTTATTATAAATATTATTTTTTAATTTAAAATTAAATTAAAATTTAATAAAATAAAAAATTAAATTAAAAAATAAATAACTTGTATCTCTACTTGGCATGTTCTGGGGTTAATTACTGTGCGAGGTGTCGTGGGAAAGAAAATATGAAAAAAGGTTTAAAAATTTAAAAATTACAAGAATATGGTGAGTTGAAAATACAGACACGAGTCAAAATAATATTTTTAATTGGGACGCGAGGCAAAAAATAGCGTCACAGGAAAAAAAAGAAAGCTAGACGCTACTGATAGTAGCGTCTAGCCTTTGTTTTAATATTTTTTAATACTTTAAATAAAAGATAAATATTATTTCAATAATTAATATTATATATTATAATATTTTTATTACAAAAATTATTTTTTAATTTAAAATTAAATTTTAATTAAATAAAAAAATAAAATTTAAAATATTATTATAACAAAAAATTAAAAAAATTAAATGAAAATCTGGACACTACTTATAGTAGCGTGCAACTTCTTATTTAATTTTAATAATTGTTTTATTTTTATATTTTAAATAAAATATAAATATTATTTTAATAAATAATATTATAATATATATATTATAATATTTTTATTATAAAAAATTATTTTTTAGTTTAAAATTAAATTTTAATTAAATAAAAAATTAAAATTTAAAATATTATTATAATAAAAAATTAAAAAAATTAAATAAAAATCTGGACACTATTTATAGTAGCGTGCAACTTCTTATTTTATTTTTGTAATTGTTTTATTTTTATATTTTAAATAAAATATAAATATTATTTTAATAAATAATATTATAATATATATTATAATATTTTTATTATAAAAAATTATTTTTTAATTTAAAATTAAATTTTAATTAAATAAAAAAAATTAAAATATAAAATATTATTATAATAAAATAATTAAAAATTAAAATAAAAAATCTAGACGGTTTTTATAATAGCGTCCAGATTTTATTTTTAATTTTTTAATTATTTTATTTTATATTTTAAATAAAAATAAAAATATTATTTTAATAAATAATAGTATAATAATTAAAATTATATATTAAAATTTTTTATTATAAATATTATTTTTCAATTTAAAAATAAATTAAATTTTAATTAAATAAAAAATTAAAATTATTTTTCAATTAAAAATTAAATTAAATTAAAAATTAAAATTAAATTAAATTACAAATTTTTTATTATTATATTATTATTTATTAAAATAATATTTATATTTTTATTTAAAATATAAAAATAAAATAATTAAAAAATTAAATAAAAAGCTGAACGCTACTCATAGTAGCGTTCAGGTTTTGATTTAATTTTTTAAATTTTTTATTATAATAATATTTTATATTTTAATTTTTTATTTAATTAAAATTTAATTTAATTTTAAATTGAAAAATAATATTTATAATAAAAATATTATAATATATAATATTAATTATTATAATATTATTTATTAAAATAATATTTATATTTTATTTAAAATATTAAAAAAATTTAAATGAAAGCTGGACGCTACCATAGCATCCGGCTTTTTTTTTTTTTTTTTTTTTAAATTGAATAGTTTCTGTTTTTGATCATTTTTTTGAACGCTATTGTTAATAATGTTTTGGACATTAAAACGCTACTAGTACTAACGTTTTTACGCTCATAACTTTTCTCACCCTAATCAGGTAAATTTTTCACATCATATCTAATTTTAATAATTTTTATTTCTTCAGCACCCTTATGCGGTCAATTTCCCACTAAAAGGGATAAAGAGGGGGAAAAATCCATAGACCTAAAGTGAAAATTCATTTATTGAAGGTTAAAGCATGGAAAAGAGAGAGAGAGAAAAAAAAAAAAAAAGGAGTTACCAGATGCCATATTGAGCCGCGGTAACCTGTAGAGAGAGAGATAGAAAATGCAGGAGTTAGTGTTGATCGAATGTTTTAAATGGTAGGAATTTATTGAGGTGTTTTTTAGGGAAATTGTAATCTCAAGATTTGATAAAAATTATAGTTATTTATATTTTTAATTTAAAATAATTTAATCTAATAATTTTAATTATTTCAACATTATACTTCTCCCATTAAAAATCAATGAATTTTCTATTAATTAAAATGAGAAAATAATAAAAAAATATAAGATAAATTACAACTTGCATCTTAAAGTTTATTAAAATAACAAAATAGTATCTCAATTTTTAATTTGAAAAAATTACACCTTTTAAATTTCATTATGTTATAACAAAATAATTATTACATTTAAACTAGACAATAAAATTATTTTGATCATTTAATCTGAAATTACAATTAAGTTATTAAACTAACGAAAACGAAGTTTCCTTTTTCAACGACGATGAAGTTATTAAACATTTAAACTAATAGAAAAGTGTCCAATTTGAATAGGTAGACTATTTTTGTCCAGTGAACAAGAACTTGAGAGGAAAAAAAAAAATGATGGCGGGGGCGGCAAAGAGGCGCAGTTGCTCAGAGAGAGAATCCTAGAGAAAGAGAATAGAAAACGGAGTAGAGAACAAAAAGCAAATGAGTAAAAAGTGGTACATTAGATTTGGGTATTTATAACTACATGCAATTTTACCCTAAACTCGTCATTTAAATATAAAAAATATCACAAAAAGTTTTATGCACCCAATGAAAATAAAACACATTTCTAATAAATATATTCAAATTCCACAAATAGAAATATGCTAAAATATTATAATTTTAATAAATCAGAGTAAAATGTATTCTTAAAGAACAGAACAAATCTAAATGTTAAAGTTGTAGTAATTTTTCCCAAATAGAAAAATAGACTACGAGACATATCATAAGGAAACTACAAGCTCTTGAAGACCCTTGATAAATTAAGAGTCACCTCTTGCTTATGCATCCATGACTGGAACATGCTGGCCCCCCACACGACACTAAAACAAACGTGAATTCACTACTTTTGTAACCCTATCATCTCAAGGAAAGATGATACTCAACTTGAAATGCTGAAACATTCAAGGCCTTGAAATACTAGCCAACTTGCAGTCTTGCAGTCATTGTTGAACCTTTAATTGAAGCAAAGCCAACTGTGACCTGGTCTCCTTTCACTTATCTTTCTTCTCTTTTTTGGCTTCCTGCTTTTGGTATAAAAGAATCTGACTGAAAATTGTACCATTGGTGATAACACCAATGGTGGAGCCCAAAACAACTAAAAAAGAATTAAGGAAAGCAACCGAATAAGCATAAATAATATCTTGTATTGCTCAGAAGGATACAGCAAACAGTTGATGTTCTATACTCTGTAAATAAAGCTGAGAGAAGTAACTTGTATATAGCTTAGAAGAGGTATATTTATCTAGAGTAGCTACCAATATTGTTTTTTTCCTGAAGTTGACATGCACTTCAGGAAAGAAAAAGGCAAAAAAGGCAGTTAGTCAAGCAAGAGCGCAGACCTTTGAAAAGTTATATGAAAAACTTGAAACTAAAGAAGGGGAGTAAGATATTTATAGATTAGCAAGAAGGAGAGAAAAGAAATGTCAAGATCTCAATCAAGTTAGGTGCATTAAGGATAAAGACGGAAAACTGTTGGTGAAAGATGGGGACATAAAAGAAAGATAGAAAAATTAATTTGATAATCTCTTTAACAATAGTCAAAGTGGTAATAGCATAAATATAGACTACAGAGCAGTAAAAAAGAAAGTGAATTATACTAGAAAGATTAGATTTTTAGAAGTAAAGGAAGCACTTAAGAGAATGAAAGTGGGTAAAGCCTGTGGACCCGATGGAATACCAATTGAAGTGTGAAAGTGTTTGAGAGATATGAGAGTGGCATGGTTAATTAAATTGTTTAATAAAATTCTGAACTCAAAGAAAATGCCTGATGAATGGAGGAGTATTTTAGTACCTATTTTTAAAACTAAGGGAGACATACAAAGTTGTTCAAACTATATGAGAATTAAACTCATGAGCCATACTTTGAAGTTGTGGGATAGAGTTGTGGACATTGACTACGTCATGACACTTCTCTCTCTCCTAATCAATTTGGCTTCATGCCCGGTCGTTCAACTATGGAAGCGATCTTTCTCATTAGAAGTTTGATGGAAAAATATAGATATGTAAAGAAAGATCTACACATGGTTTTTATAAATTTGAAGAAGGTTTATGATAGTATTCCAAGAGATGTCTTACGAAGAGTGTTAGAACAAAAGAGAGTATCTATTAGGTACATACAAGTATTGAAAGATATATATGAAGGAGCAACTACTATTGTGCGCATAGTGGGAGGGGACACAAGAGATTTTCCTATCTCAATTGGATTACACCAAGGTTCAGCTGTAAGCCCTTACCTTTTTACATTAGTTTTAGATGAATTGACGAAACATATACAATAGATTATCCCTTGGTGCATGATGTTTGCAGATGATATAGTTCTGATAGATGAGACGCGAGGAGTTAATAGAAAGCTAAAGTTTTGGAGAAGTACTCTAGAGTCAAAGGGTTTTAAGTTAAGTAGAACAAAGACATAATATATGCATTGCAAGTTCAGTGAATGCCGAACTGATGATAAGAAAGGAGTTAGTTTAGATGGAACGATACTGCCCCAAAGTAATCACTTTAAATATCTCAGCTCAATCCTTCAAATAGAAGGGGAATGTGAGAAGGATGTTAGTCATAAGATTAAAATTGGAGGGTTAAAGTAGAGAAGTGCCACTAGAGTTTTATGTGATCGCAAGATTCCCAATAAGTTGAAAGGAAAATTTTACCATACAGCCATATGATCGGCTATGTTATATGGCAGTGAGTGTTGGGCACTGAAAGAGTCATATGTATCTAAGATAAGAGTTGCAAAGATGAGAATGTTAAGGTGGATGAGTGGTCATACTAGACTAGATAAAGTCCGTAATGAGAGTATTAAAGAAAAGGTAGGAGTGGTGCCAATTGAAGATAAGTTGAGAGTAGGGAGATTGAAGTGGTTTGATCATGTGAAGCGTAGACACACGGAGGCTTCAGTTAGACAAGTAGAGCACATTAGGTTAGGGGATAGAAAGAAAAGGTAGGAATGGTGCCAATTGAAGATAAGTTGAGAGTAGAGAGATTGAGGTGGTTTGGTCATGTGAAGCGTAGACACACGGAGGCTTCAGTTAGACAAGTAGAGCACATTAGGTTAGGGGATAGAAAGAAAAGAAGGGGTAGACCTAAATTGACTTAAAGGAGAATAATACAACATGACTTAGAAATATTACACATTTATGAGGATTTAACCAAAATCGTTTAGAATGGAGAAAGAGAATTCATATAGCCGACCCCAAATTCTTGGGATAAAAGCTTAGTTGAGTTGAGTTGAGTTGACATGCACTTCAGCATTCAAATAACAAAGTAGAAATACTTCAAAAAAAAAAAAAAAGAAGGAAAATTGTTGAGGATACCACTACTTGGTGCTTTTTCCTGCACACTAGTAAAAACTCTCACTGCAAAAAACATAAATAAACAATCATAATATGCATACGAAGACTAGTTCATTTGACCATACAACTCACCCATCGAACCAGCAAAATTCATAAAACAGGTTAAGAAGCTGAGCTCTCCAGTGCTTTTGTTCTACAAAAAGAACAATTTTTTTATTAGTTACATAATAAAAATCCATTGAGATATTATAGGCAATTGAGAAAGCAAAAAACCTAATAAGGACTATAACTACTCTATTTTGCTCACCCAACATGCTTAATTCTTCTCAAGAATAAGAGGACAAGACTGATTTAACAACCCAGTCACCTCACACTTAATATTTCATATCCAATTTTGAGCCACTTGTGAAAACTCAGTATAAAGACCAGGCTCTAGCACATGGATTCAGTTAAATCTCCATGATATCTACTTCTATAGTAATCATGTGATGGTTTCCTTAAGTACCTTCTCCAGGGACATTTTACATGCCAAAATAAATGTTAGCTACTCATGATAAACGACTTGTGCTTGCAAAGACTACATTATACTTGAAAACAGAGTGAAAAATTCTCCTTCCACAGAAAGTGATTTAGACTAATTCTTAAGTTATTGCAGTACTGAAAACCATATACACAGTTAACAATTTCAAAGAGAGCTCATTCAAATTACCCTAAATTTAACAGCAAAATGTAACCTCAAAGTTCCAACTTACAGACAAATTTTTCCATATCTGTGGAATCCTAGCAAAGAGAAAGATTGCATGCTGGGATGCCTGTAACAAATTGTTCCGATATTATATAACATTCAAGAAATCATCCAAAAAGAAGGAAAAAAAATGGAAGGAAAAGGAGAACTATGTAAATCCCAATAAATATGCTACATGTAGACTTGATACTAAAATGACTACTTACATAGAGAGCTTCAAACAGAACAGGATCAATTTGACCAGCTAAAATAGTTGGTGCTACAGCACAATATCTGAAACACTAATGCAAGGAAAAATTTGTAATTCTTGTAGTATGTACTAACAAAGAGCATTCAGGATACAGTAATGGCCTGATCCATGTCACAGTAGGCACAGGTTGTGAAAAGTAGTAGATAGTAGCAACTAAAACTATAGCTGTAAGATAAGTAAAACAAGTGTATTAGGTTTTTTTGAGATATACTACAACTTTCAATAATGCAGTTTAATCTCATAAAAAATGCCCAACTACCCTCAAGCAAGGAGAACTCAAGAAAAGCTTATTACAGGAAACTCTAGATTTCAAATAGTACTTTTGATTATCAAACTAATCTTGTTGGACTCACTAGTTTAACACATAGAATGTGCATCAAGTGATGTAAAAACTGCATTAATTGTTTAATTCTATTTCATTTTCCACCAAAATCAATCAGACTCTCTTAAATCTATTTCCCCACATCAATAGTAGAAATGAGAATTGAACGGAAAATGAAAATAAACTAAGCGAACCTTGGATCAAAAGGAACGCCAATTCCCCGTAAGCCGAAAAGGGAAGGCCTTTGTGGAGACAGTATGCAAGAGCTATAGTATAACCTATGGTTTCTAGCTCAAAGGCAACAACACTAAGCCCTCTAACACTTCTATGCCTCAAAATTTTCATTATCTACAAGAAAAAAAAAATTATTAAGAATTGTGCCAAAATTCGAGGCATAACTATTAAGAAACAAAAAGAGAGAAAGAGAGATGAATTATTTAACCTGAGGGACCTTGACGGTGGTGGAGGCGGCGACGATACAATAGCCGAGGAGTTTGGAGATGAGAGGAAGCAAACAGTCCTTGTCAGGGAAGTTACCGTGGCGAAGAGATCCAAATGCGCAGCTGAAATCAATCCCTAAAAACTCCATTGTTGTTTTCCCTCAGCCGACGCTGTGTCCTTGGAGATCTAAATTAAATTTCCCGAACTACGACACTTTTGTAGCTACATACAGGTACCACGCCGCCGTTATTAAACTCGATCGGGAGGTTGACCCGTGGAGACAGCGAGTTGACGATTTAGTGATTTAATTAATGAATTAAAATTTTTAATTTTTAACTTTTATTAGATTATATTTATATATATTTTAGTAATTTTAAATTCTATATAAAAATATTTGATTTTAAATATTATTATTATTATTTTTTAATATTTATACAATACTAATTGTATGTTAAAAAAATATGTTATTTTATAAAATTTTATATCATTATGAAATAATATATATTTATATATATTAAAATAAAAAATATATAATATTAAATTAATTTAATTAATTGTAACATTTTTATGAGATTTTGAGTTAATTTATTTTGTTAATATTAAAAAAATTTTACTTTTATTGGTTGATCGAATTGGTTGAGTCACACTAATTTGAATCAATTTTGTATATTAATTCACTTTTCTATTTAGGGATGTTAAACCTATTCCATTAATAGTTACTTTGAAGTTTTTTTTAATTACACCATCATTTTCTTTATTATACTTGCAAAAAATGTGTGTTTCATTCTAATTATTGACACAGAGATTCATGTTTTTCTATTTGTTTGTTTGTTTTTCAAACTTTGAATTGAAAAGTCGAAAAAAGCATAAATTTGCAGCAGATCTGAAAAAGGCAACTGAAAAAAAAGAAAGGAAAATTCTGCATGTTTGTGAGGCCCATCTTCTGGAGAGGACCCGTTTTCAGGAAGATTTTCCCGTGAGAAAATTGGTAATTTGCTATTAGAGCATAAGAAGGAGAATCCATAGTTCCATAGTCCATACTTAAGGGATTGCTTACTTGTATTTCGAGGCTAATGGTGAAGCTTTATGATAACAACTACCAGCATTTTTACCTTTCCTTAAACTTGTAGTCAATATCACGGGATATCTTGGAACTTGGGTTCATGTGGTATGGAGTAAATGGCACTGGTTGATCAGCTAATGAAAGTTAAGCAACAGAGCTGAAAAATATAGTAGGAGCATGAAAACAGGCGCCAAATTCTGTTTGAAAAATAGCAATTCCAGCTGATGAAGCTGGTTGCAGAATATCAGCTCACAGTCTTCCAACAATATTTTGTAGATTACTCTCTCTTTCTTCCTTTCCTTTTCTTATTTTCCTCTTATTAGGAAGTCCATTAGATTGAAGCTAGACAATAGGGGGGCAGGCAAGCGATTGCCCATTCTTTGATGTTCCTACTTAAACAATTTACTTTACTGATAAATGGCTGAGTTGTTTGCTTTTACAATCTTATTGTCGTAGATGTTCTATGATAAGAATTTTGGACATGAGCCATCTAACTGATATCTGAATGCTTCCTTTTCTACAAGCAGGTGGTGTTATGCTGTCCAGAAGCACAATTTTTGCGCAAGTTTTGTCATTTTTTTTTAATTTAGTCTATATGGTTGTGTGAAGTTGAATTTGAGGATTGGGAATGTCGCTAGATGTCAATACAAATTCTTGATGGAGAGTATTCAATTCCTGATCCATTTGTACGTCAGCAGTTGGACTATGGCCCTGCAAATTGCGATGGAAGTTGCTACCAAGTAGAGCTTAAATTTTGCTTCTTTGTATTTTGAAGGTGAAACCTGAAAGAAGGGCAAAACTGCAAAAATGCACATACAGGTCAAAAGCTACCCCATTAGAATTCCACTCATTCCCTCGTGAAGACTCCAGTAAATTGCAAATCCATGTCACAACGCACTGGAAAATTTGATGTCTTTCAGTTTGTGTTGTATGTGCATTTCTTTGGTGCACTTTGTTGTTCTTTTCCTGATCCGGTGCATACCTTTTGAATTTGTAGCCATTAGTTGGCAAGTCCTATAATCTTGGCCATTGGACTTGAGAATTAGAAGCAATCACCAGTCAACCATTGTCACAATTGGAGCCTTCATGTGCCTGGTTTTAACTCAAGTGGGTAACAGCATTGGGCCGTTGTAGATCTTAGTTTTTATATATGTCATGTCCATATTAATTTCTGTCAGTGTGTTAAACCTCGTTCAGATATGTTGAAGATAATTTTGAGAGTGTGAAAGAAGTGACAAGAGTGCAAAATTTCAGTTGCATGGAAATTCAGAACCAGGGCAATAAACACAGAAGTCTGGATATGCATATCGGATGAGATGAAGGTGTGGAATTTTATTATTGAAATGTTCAATCCAAAGAGATAAGGAAATCAGGGGAGAATGATAATTGTTGGCGGTGAGGGCCGAGCCAATGTCCTTTTAGAAAGAATGGGTTGCCCTTTTGCCTTACTATTTGTAGCTGTCAATAAATAGACCTGCCCCCACCATGGGGCACAATATCCCTATCTTGTGTTTTTCATTTTGGCCCAATCTACTCTGCAGTTTTAGTGCAGATGCTGATAACACCATTCACTTGGTACCATTTCATTTTACTTTTTCTTTGAGCCTAGGGATTAAGATACAATATGAAGTGAGCAGCCAAGTGACAAGTTCAATTGGTAACTCTTTTTTTTTTTGTGTGAAAGTCTAAATGGTAACTTTCATATACGTTTTATGTGCGTTGAATTAATGGCTCCTTTAGGATGAGTTGGTCTCCTTACCTTTGGTCATTAAATGTGAATTGACTGGCCTTTTTTTTTTTGGGTCTATATATATGTGATATCTGATCATTTGGAAGCTATAATTTTCTTCATTAGGTCTAAATACAAAAGTAATGAACAAAATGTATTAGTTGTATGTCTTATGCTTGCACAAACTGTCTTGTAGCAAACTTTTTTGCATATCTTTATGCAAGTATGTGAGAGCGGCTGTGTAGGTTGGAAAATGGCAAAGTTCATGAAATAGGGAATCCATCTTTTATCCCTGTCCTACTGATAGACAAAAATGTCTATCAAATGGCTTGATTCTTTATTTTGTCGAATATGGAATACTGAATTGATATTTAAATTTTTGGTTTTGATCATGTTTAGAGCACTTCCTACGGTGAGTGCTCTCAAGTTGAGAAACTGAATCATTAGTTTTGATTGGAGCACTGAATTGGTGCTTAGGTAAGTTGGCAAGTTGCTGTAGTGTACTGACTACTGACGTTTGTTTGCCAGTTTATTTCATTAAATGACCCCTTGAGATTGTTTCCCGCATTTTGGGTTCGTGCGAAACACATCTGAGTAGCCAATCTTCCTGTCTCATGCCTGAATATAGGTAGTGGAGCTAGACACCAGTGAAGGTGTGTTAGGTATTGAAACCTAAGCCTTTTTTCTACCCTCCTATCGTCATGAACTTCCAAACCACGGTAACTTGAACCATATCCTGTCATGATATTTGTGGTGGGTAGTTACATGTCAGTGCATTTTATATAGGCTCTCCATTCATCTTAATCTAGCCCCATGCCTAATGTCCCGAAAAATTATGGTATAGGCTCAGTCATAGTGGGGTCTGTGCCAATTTTGTCAAGGAAATGTTATTTTCATGGGCTATGACTATGTTGTGTGTCGCTAAAATTTGTATTTAGTTTGCGCAACTAGGGAACATCTGAGACGCCAATGATTTAGTTTAGCCAAATACTACAGTGGATTTAAGATGGGCGTAGGAGACTGAGACGAGTATTAAAAATTGTGTAGTGTATACATGGCGGGCCATGTTCAAGGAAAAGTTTGGTGGATGTGTAGCAATGGAATCAGTACACCTTGCATGGACCACTGCTGGTATAATAAGAGAGACTATTATGGTGATATCTCCTTCTAATGGCTATTAAATGATGCGTTTTCGATTCTGACAATTCAGGATTATTTTATTTGTAAGCCTTATTTGTTTACAACAAATTAACATAACATTTTTAAGTCCGCCTCTTTTCTTTATAATTGAACCTTCTGCATAAATTTATAAGAGAAGTTTCAATGAAAACAAAGTTGAAACTTAAATAATTTTTTTTGCATAACTGTTTTGATGATGCCCTTTTAATTTTAAATCCTATATACGTGTACAAAAGAAGAAAAAAAAAAGGAAAAAACAAGGGAGAAGTAAACAGAGAATAAAATGAAAAATGTGTAAAGGGCAGGCACTAGAAGCCGGAAGAGTCCAGTGGGGCTCAGTGACGGTAAAAAACAAAAGGGAGAAGGTTCTATTTACAACTAGGAGAGGTCGTCTTCTCAGGAAATGCCATGCGCGCACACGCACGCTCTTAATCCAACGTGCATCATTAGTGGAAATAAACCAACTCATTTCAACTGGCTTAACTACGCAGGCCCCGCCCCTTTAAGTAGGGGTGAGCAATCGATTCAAATCAAATCAAATTGAATTGAATCAAATTAAATTATAAAAATAAAATTGTCAATTTTAGAAATCGAATTGAATCGAAATTGATGAAAAATCGAATCGAACCAAACCACTTTATTTCGGTTCGGTTCGATTTAAATCGATCGGTTTGATTTTTTATTGATTTTTTAATTTAAACTTGATTTTCAAGTTATTTGATCTAATTTTAACTTTGATTTGAACCTAATAACCATTAATCAATGAAATTAAACAATTAATATATATAAAATTAAATATAATTCATAAATTTTCCATAAAAATAAATTAATTCAAAAATCAATTCAGTTCGATTTAACTATATAAATCACTATTCGGTTCGGTTCGATTTAACTGATTTTTTTCTCTTTAAAACCGAACCAAACCGAAATAACAAAAATTTTTATAAATTAAAACCGAACCAAACCGATTAAATTTTAAAACCGAACCGATTAAATCGAATTGACTCGATTCGGTTCAATTTTTTGGTTTGAACCGAATTCTGCTCAACCCCACCTTTAAGGAGGTGTTTGGTTTACCTTTTAGATGCAGCTGATAGCTGATAGACACCCAAATAGGAAAATTGTGGTGTTTGGTAAGTTTAAAAAAATAGAGCTGATAGCTGATGGACAACTGATATGATACCCATCAGCTGCAGTTTATATCAGTTCTATTTTTAGAGCTGTTTCTCATCAGCTGATAGCTGATCTGATTTTATTTTTTATTTTGACCATATTATCATTTTTTATTTAACTTAAAAATTAATATTATTAATATTTTTATTTTTTTATTCGTAATTTTAATATTTTAATTAACGTATTTCAACTTTATTAAAATATTTTTTATTAATAACATAAAATATAAAATATTTATTTATATCCAAAAATTTAAAATTAATTATAAATTTTTCTATTAACAATAATAATTATTTTATTATTTTATCTATATTTTTTAAATTATTTAATTATCTTAAAAAATAATTATTTTTTTATTTTAATAATAAAATAAATGATATAATATAAAAGATTAATAATTATATATTTAATTTAATAATAAAATAAATAATATAATGTAATAAATTTATAATTTTATATTTATTTAAATAATAAAATAAATTATATGATATATACCCTTATTAGTCATTTCACATATTAACAGTAACAGTTAAATATCAGTTATCAGCTATTAGCTATCAGCTATCAGCTATCAGCTAACAGTAACAATTATCAACTAACAACTATCAGTTGTATTCAACTGTTAATCCAAACAGGTTTAAGTACTGCATAAGTGGGTTAGCTGGAGCGTGATCTTCTCTACTCTTAGTTTTTTCATCCCTGCGCTTGGTTGTGGGTTGTGATTTTTGTGACAATTCTTTTCTCGCCATTTTAATAAATGTGGCTCTAAAATAGGACTCTTTCTCTTTGTCTAAGTGTTGGCTAGCTATTAGCTAACTGCTGGTTCATTGTTCTTTTCTCTCTTTCTTTTTTTCTGTGCGTGACAATGGAAGGTGGACTTCCCATGCTTAACTGTCTCTTGCAGCACACATTGAGGAGCCTCTGTACGTGTCCAGATTTTTCCAATTCTTCCAAATGGGTTTATGCTGTCTTTTGGAGGATACTACCTAGGAATTACCCCCCACCAAAGTAAGAATCTTGAATTCCATTCTCATGTATCCACTACAAAAAAATCCCAAGAATAAGCAAATGGTTTTGCTAATAAAGTGAATGTTAACAGCTAGTAGATGATTTCTTCCATATTCATTGCTGTGGATCAC
Organism: Hevea brasiliensis; assembly: GCF_030052815.1. Lineage (NCBI taxonomy): Eukaryota > Viridiplantae > Streptophyta > Magnoliopsida > Malpighiales > Euphorbiaceae > Hevea > Hevea brasiliensis. The sequence goes on along the minus strand of NC_079504.1, from coordinate 4,976,064 downwards.
ATTGCTTTCTTGCAGGTGGGATTATGGAGGCACTGCCCTTGATCGCTCCAAAGGAAACAAAAGAAACTGGTAATTCAGTTGAATACCGAAAAATCCAAGTCCATTTTACTTCATTTTTTTGATTTACATGTTACGTTTCTTTCTCTTTAAGGATCCTTGTTTGGGAGGATGGGTTCTGTGATTTCTATGAATGTGAAAGAGCGGGAAGTGGGTACATGAAGGGGAGGTTTGGATCAGATGTTTTCTTCAAAATGTCTCATGAGGTCTATAATTATGGAGAAGGGTGAGAATTTTGCAGTCCTTGAAATCATTCTTTTTTTGGTAAGACTACAGCCAAGTTGATGAAGGATACTATCTGGCAACTGCTTACAGGTTAGTAGGGAAAGTTGCAGCAGATAACAGTCACAAATGGGTGTTCAGAGAAACCCCTAGTGAGAGTGATCCTAACCTCATCTCCTCGTGGAATATGTCTATTGAGCCTGTAAGCAGATTAGTACAATTTTTGCTCTTTTAAAGTATATCCTTCGGACATGGCTTTGAAATAAAATTTTCCTTCACACAGCAACCGAAGGCGTGGGAATTTCAGTTCAATTCAGGCATTCAGGTTTGTTATTTCACAAAATCATTCAAGATCAACAAGAAATTAAAATTCAGCAGAATTACAAGCAATCAAGTCTTCTGTTTATTAGAACTTTTCTTGATTCACAGACAATTGCCATCATTGCAGTCAGAGAAGGCATCATTCAGTTGGGTTCATTTGATAAGGTCCCTTTTCCACTTACTCTCTTTCTTTCCATCTTTCTCAGTTTTTGTGCACTAACTCTGATAATTATCTTCTGATTTTTTCAGATTGTGGAAGATCTCAATCTCGTGATCAATCTACAGAGGAAATTCAGCTATCTCCAGAGCATACCAGGAGTGTTTGCCATGCAAAGACCATACCTACCCATCCAACATCCATACATTCTGAAGCCAAATACCCGGATGTTAGAAAGCCAAGAAACAGCTTTCTCAATTGATGATAAGCACCAAATAACTGGAGTAAAGAGATTGTTCGATGAAAGGTTGGATGATTATGCTATCAAATCCATCAACTTAGGTTGGAACAGCCCACAAAATGGCATTACAGGATCACCCATTTGGTCAATTCCACCTCTTTTGCCCACTATGTCTTGCAGCCTTGGAGCTTTGCTATCGAAGCTACCTTCAGTCATCCCATCCTATGGTACCCTGGAAGCCCTTGACTCAGCTCTGCTTAACAGCAATAATAATAACAGTGCAAGCCAGAAAGCCAAGCTAAGTAGTTGTGGTTTAGCTAGTGAAGCACAACTTGCTAATACAAAAGTTGAGTCCTCTGGCCAATTAGATGGAGGAAAACCCAGTTCTGTAAAACCTAATTCAGAGTTGGAAAACGGGGCAGTTGGCTTTGGACACCCGATCAAGGGAGAAAGTACACTAAACCTCAGTTAATTAGGAGCAACAAATTGCATTTATTATTGGCTTTTGGGTTGTTGGATCATAGTTCTCAACCTCAAGTCGTTTGCTTATACCTTATTAGTGAATATGCAACCATTTATGCATCTAGTTCTTTTTTCTTCTTTAATCCTTTTCGTTTTATGTATGTAAAATCCCTGACATTGCATCACCAGCATTAAAACAGTCTTAAAGTTAGCTCAACCATCTCATTATGTCTGAAAATAACTCTTGTGCATGTGTGGTGGTCGAAAATAATTGAATTGAACCCTTTTTTAACCAAAAAAAAAAGTTCTTTTATTAGGGTTTTTAATTAATGACCCAACTGAGTTACGCCAATCTCAGCTAATAATTAATCAAATTTTCTAAATGATGCATCACCGTGGGCATACTTGTGAGGGAAAAACAGCATGTATGATTAAGACTGAGCTTTGTGGTGATGAAGACTGAGGAGAGCATCCCCACAGAATAGGCAAAAAATGGGTAGCATTGTTAGGGTTGAAGACCCGTGGTGTATCCCTATCCTTTTGAGTGAGTGGCACTCACTACTCAGGTCAAGCATATGCAATGGTCCCCGAAAATCAAAATGAGGACAAGAGAAAGAGATGATTGATTTTTAGATCAACTTTTTTTGTGCGATATTTGGCATCCAACCCCGACACACTATGGATGGTCCCCAACCTCAACTTTTGATTTTCATTCTGATGTTTCTTTTAATGAACTTTTAAACTTGTTAATCAGACATTTATTTGGTCGCAATTGTTGGTGGATGCCTACTTATTTACCTTCTTTCCTTCCCCACCACACCAACCCCCACACCCCACACACCGCCCACCACCCCCACCCCCAGCAACACCGCCCCCCCGGCGGTAATTATTTTCTATCTCAAAGTTTTACTCTGTTGATAACCAAGGATGTTTAAGCTTTTGTTCCGCTTTTTGACCGACAATCCAATTGAGAGCGAGAGGCCTTTCAGGGAGGAGCAAACTCGAAAGGCAAATAATAGCTCGTGTCAACATGGACTAAGGCCGGCCCATGTTCTTGCAGTTTTTTACATCTTCGCAAGAAGAGTAGGAAAGTTTCCATTGTTTTAGACTCAAAATTGCTGATATTCTTGCCGCCACATGTTTGCTTATGTCGATCAACTGGCCGCCCCTCCAGTAGAATGCTTAGACGGATCGATCAAGACATTTGCAGAATTTGTTTGCTGTTCTTTATCATTCTATTCTTGTAATTATCTTATCACTCCGTAATCAGTGATGAGAAACTATTGCGTTTTCTGATCAAACAATACCTACTCTTGAGAAAGGAACCTCAACTTAAATATACAAGGTTGAGGTGCGGTTGAGATTGCAAGTCAATAGACGCATAAGTCCAGGGACATTGCTGAGCAAAACAGCATCTCCCATATGTCCGTCATCATGAATTTGAACTGAATGCCCAGTAAGAGTGGTGAGGCACCACTTATTTATTTTATCCTGCTCTATCTGCACCTGATATTATGGTATATGGGAATTTGAATATCAACCTTACTGTTATGTTTAACAGTTATATGTAACCGAGTATTTTTTTTGCCCCCCTTGAAAAATCATCAAATCAACCTGCACATGAAGCTACGTTGAAATTTAAGCATCAACAATTATTTATCAAAATATGCATTCATCTGAGGCAGATGAAATTGGAATTTATAGGATGGAAATTGAAGGGAAAGATGCAGATGTAAAGATAAAAGCTATTGATGGTTTGAGAACTGCGAGTATCATTGGAATGACAAACCCAATCATGAAAGCCATATTTGCCAATGATGACAACATTTACTGTGGATATTGGAAGCTGATCAATATACCTTTTCTTCAAATGAAACATGATAAATAGAAATCTATGCACGTAATCAGCAGCTGAATAAACTTTTAATGAACCATCTTTCTAATACCGATCTTAATGGTTGAATAAAGTTGTGCAGCTTCATAGAAACCAAGGAGGGGTATCAACCACTGGTATGATTCTTCTATCCCTGCCTCATTCTATCGTCCGCTGCCTCAAAGACCTAACTTTTACCTAAGCACTACTCTTCTTGCCTTCAGCTCCAAAAGCCCAGTGAGGCTTAGCAGGAATGCGCATCATTGCCTTAACTCCTAATGGGTTGTCCTTACTCTGTTGGAGGAGTTCAAATTAGCAAAGCAGACAGAGGAGACACAAAAATTGCAGAGTAAGGAAAAATATTTGTTATAACTCCTAAAGTGCCAATCCCGTAGCACTTCCAATTGAAACAACAAAAGCAAAAGGCCAACTACTTTCTGTAGCAAAATTGGCAAAGTTATTTAAAAAATGTCCATCTATTAGCATAGAATAGTTGAGATGCTCTTACCATTAAGCAGGTTCCCTGGTTAATGTTGCAGATGGGATAGTCGTGTGGGCAGCAACTGTAACGGTCTTCACAGCAGGTAGCACCCTCAAGTGGGCAGCATCCCCATTGAAAGCAGAAGTTGGCATACTCAAAGAGGCAGCAACAAGTATTGCTCTCGGGGCAGCTATAGTAATTGTCGCAGACGGTTGGAGGCCTTATTGGAGATGGAGGAGACGGGCCAGGGTTGGGGGGATTTGGGCCTTTCTTGATAGGAGAAGAAGCTTCCATCGCAATTCCACATATCCCAGTTGCCATATTAATATTTCGCGCCATTCTGAGATAGCCATTTTCTCCCCAGCTTTTCCCCCACGAGTTCCTGACAATCCAATAATCTTGACCATTTTCTGTGCCATAACCCACTGCAGCGACACCATGGTCCAATGCCGTCCCACATCTACCCGAAAAAACACCCTGAAAGATGAAATGAAAAGGAAAAATATGCCTTAATAATTTAATGATGTGAAAGATCATCGGTCAGTGAAATACTAATGCAAACACTCAAATAATCGAGAGAGACTTAAATCCAGCTATGTTTTTTATACTTATTGTGTGTAACATGTATGATAGCGTAAAGGAAAGAAAATTATTACCGATGAGTAAAACTGGAAATCCCTGCCACCTGCTTCAATTGCAACACTCACTGGTTGACTTGCGACTGCCTTTTGTAGTGCTCTCTCATCATTCATAGGAACATCTTCATAATCATCAATTGTAACAACCCTGGCGTTTTTCTGCATGGGGAAAAGGAGCTAAAGGGTAAGAAGACATGTTTTTCATATAATAATATTTCTTGCTTATTGTTTATGCATTTTCCGTGAACACCAACCCTGTATGCATCGCATTTGCCGTCACGAGCAGTGTAAGGGTAATCTTCCTCAGAGTCAATGCCACCATTGTTGATGATGAATTCAAAGGCATAGTCCATTAGACCTCCATTACATCCTTCATTATAGGAGGTATCACAATCCACCAATTCCTGCTCCGATAGAGAGATGAGGTCACCAGTAACGATCTTGTTGATCCCTTCCACAGCAGCAATCGCTGAGAAAGCCCAGCAGCTCCCTTCATATCGAATTGAATATTAGCAATTGTTAGATTTTCATCGAGTATATTCATTCCCCAGCGCACAAAGATTTGTTTTATTAGTAAGAACTAATTACTATTACGGTTCAAACTTTTCAAATGATTAAATTTGTCTATTGGAAATAGCAAAAATAGATTATTAAACAAAATAAAGGTTACTTCCTGGACAATTAAATCCAAAATCTTAAATTTGAATTATTATATTAGAACTTGATAAATTAGGTCAATTTTGTAAATAACATGAATGAGAAAGCATGCAAGGGTAAATTATAATATCGTCCTTAATTAAATTATTATTTAACCCTTAAAATTTGACATGAAAAGAAAATATTTTTCAAAAAAAAACGATTTTATTGTTGAATATGTTGATTTTTACTTTTAATTTTAGTGTAAAATTGAGAGATAAAAATGAATTAACTGTAATTTTTATTTTAATTTCAAAGGAATTTTATTTTTTCATTATTGTGATTTTTTTAAAGGAAATGGGCAAGAAAGAAAGAGCAAATAGAAAGATCAACTTATAGTTTTTAATAAATTTCAGGAGAAAATTAAAAATATCAAATATTTTTAAATTTGTTTAAAACGTGTGTTTTAATGAAATCAAATTAGAGTGAAATTAATTTATTTTACCTAGTTTCTATGTAATTCATATATAAATTTATAATTTTAAACTTAATTATTCATGACTATTAATTTCAGTGGACAAATTTGCATTAATTCCATTATTAGACACTCTACCAATGTGAATCAACTTGTATTATCAAAACATAATGCTATCACCAACCAATCAAGTGCACGTGTACAAGTACCATTTATTTTTTAATTTATAGTATTTAAAAACATGTTAACTTTTTGCCAATCTTCCGGCTATTTAGCCAGAGTTTGCCGTAATATTTGATTAATCATGGAGTAAGAAATATCCATACCTAGGTTGAGGTGTCACTCTCAATTATTGCTCTTATGTTAATTATTAGCTTGGGCTTGGGTGGATTCAAAATTTTCCCATTTTATTTTTAACAAACAGAACCTAAAAAAAAAAAAAATTGTAAACCTCCGGCACGCTGCACCCAAACGTTTGGGCACAGGGGTGACGGTGTCAGACTGTCAGGCCCGCCCTATGTCGGATGTGGGGTACGTCCACACTTTATTATGGCTCGTACCCAAAAGGCACCCCTCCAAAAAGATGTTTATTTCATTACCCCGATAAATTATCTTCCTTTCATTTTTTTTTGTTTTTCCATAAAACATGTGAGACTGCAAAAAGTGTTGGGATAAAATGGACAAAACACAGTATTTGATGGCCAAATATATTTATTTATTTTAGAGCAAATTAAATTCGCTAATAAACAATTAAAAATATTATTAATTTAAAAAAAAATTAAGCATTTCATGTTGAGAATCAAAATTTCATTTCACCCAAGGTTAATTACCATTCGATTTATACTTCACTGTGAATTGGTTTCTTCGGTTTGTCTAATTATAAAAAATTATACAACCATCCGATCAAAGCTAAAGACCCATAAAAAATCATCCATAAGCAGCTATATTAAAAGATGATCAAAGCTAAAGACTCACCACAACTTCCTTGATCTTTGACCTCTAAGACGGCACCTTCTTTCCTCCAATCAACGGAATCCGGCAAAGACTCGCCGAGACGTGGATTGTAACGATCACTGGTTTTACGCAACCTGTTCCTTTTAATACCACTCCGGCCACCCAGGTACATGGATCGGTACTCCTCGTTGGTAAGATCAGCGAACCGGTTCAACCCGACCCTGTAGGTCCGATTCTCAGAGTTATGCTCATCAATGAACCTTAAATTGTCTTTAAAAACCTGAAGCCTCCTCTCCCTTTCTCCCAAAGCGTTGTAGGCCTTGCCGTTCTTCACCAGCCAGTCTTCGTATATAGCCATGACCTCGTCATCGGTTCTCCAGCTGGATTTGGTAGCATGTGTTTGATCATAAGATATGATCGACATGTCAGAGGCTGAGGACAAGGTGAAAGCGAAAAACAAGAGAACGAACATGGCTGCTGATGATCTAAACAGACCCATCTCTTTTCTGCTCTGGTTGTTTCGGAAGGGTGGATTTGCTATGACTGGGTATGTGAAAATAGTGGAGTGGTAGTGGGTTTATAAAGGCAAATGAGAGGAATGTGTTTATCGAGTATTAATACAATATAGAAGAATTTGATAATTAATTTAAGATTTTTAATTTTCGTATATATGGGAAATGAAAGACGGTAAATTAAATTCTTTAATCGGAAGCTGGCGAATGAGAGAGCCTGTGGATATGATTTGATTGGCTGTGAAAGAGAGGCCAAAGACCGGTTTCCCCTGAAACTAGGAGCGGTGGTAATGACAGGTGATGTCCACGCGCCTTTGTAAAAATCTTCAGCAGCACGGCATTGCTTTTGGGGAAAAAAAAATGCCTCACTTTTTTCCCTTGATTCTTTTATCCATGTCCATTTTTTAGTTTTTAACTTAATTTATTAAAATTTTGAATTTAAATTCAAATTAGTCCCTCATTTATGAAATTGATTAATCAATATTTTTAATTAATTAATATTAAAAAAATTTAAAAAGTCAATTTATACACTACTTTCATAAGAAAGCAATTAATTTGAGTTTAAATGAAAAATTTTGAATAAATTAGATAAAAAATTTAAAAATAAACAAAATGAATATGGGCAAAACGTTACAGGGAAAAAAATGAGTTGTTTTTTTTTTTTTTTTAAATCTCATTTTACCTGTCAAATGCGGTTAAAAATGGGTTTGGGAATTGGAATTGACCACGTCTCCTTATGTGGGTGCCGTGACGACTTGAAACGAGTGGAACAGTAAGACTGCATTTTTATCAATTAGTGTGACCCTTCACGAAGTTGGAATATTAGCAACTTCCCTATTTTTTTTTTGCATCAATAATTTGGCCCCCTTTCCCTTTCGCAGTTACTCATTGCGCGCCCGCTGCATGACTTACACCAGCTACCACCTCTTTACTTTTTCGCTTTTCGGTTTTCACTAGCAATGGTGATTAGTAAATTTAGAAGTGGAAGAAGTGATTACGTATTGATAAAACTTCCAAAATTCGTATATGATAGTTGTAGTATTTGGGCCGCCCATAATCTGATAGAGACAACATTATTATTATTATTATTAGTTTTTTTTTTTTTTTGAAAGGTTAATTATGGTTTTGGTATGATGATGGAAGGGCCAAGAGCATTTATCAATAAGAAAACGGAGGTTTATATGAGAAAACATGGATTTAACTGGTGGTATTTCATAATCTTTCTTGTCCAAGTAAGGCCTGATGTCGTTTTCAGTCCATGTACTGCCAAATCATATCATATTGAATTTGTAGGATATGTAAAGGACCTTCCAGTCCTTTTCGCACTTTCCTTGCTTCATTATTAAAACTACTCTCAGATATTTTTTTTCCAATCAAGATATGGGCATTGGTTTAATTATTGATGGATCTTTCTATCTATTTGATTTTTTTTTATTAATGGGTCAGTTTTAATTTATACTAATTAATTTGAATTTGAATTTATTATCAAATATTGATCAATTTTTAGTAAAAATATTAGCAAAATTTGCTGTTTCAATAACAATTTCTTCCAAACAAGGAATTAGTAGAATGAGAGCGACGTACATCACAGGCAATGTCATGTTCACATGGGCCACACGGAACATAAATTATTCCTTTCCAAATTTGAATCTTGTACACCATTGATTAAGAATGGACAAAATAGTGAACCCCATTTGACTCTGATATCAACATTTGATTACATTCCGTGTACTTGCTTAAGATGCTTTCAGTTCTCTCTACTTACCCATTTTCTAGCCCTGCTTCAGAGATAATTTTTTAAATCAGGGAAGATTCTTCAAAATATTTAATGTGAAAAAAAAAACCCTCATTTATAATTAAATTTATAATATCCAATATATTAAATCAAATTTATAATTAAATAGTTTACATCTGTCAATATATAATACTTAAAATAAATTACTAATATTTATTAAGCGGTTGGATTTTTTTTTCCTATTTTTAATTTCAAAAAGTATTCTTTAAACAATTTTAGATTTGGCTGTTTGGAAAATCACGCAGCCTCCATAAAAATATAGTGTGAGTGTCTGGCACAGGCATGGCCTTTGACTATTTGTGGTGTAGTATGTGTTAGGAGGCTTGAAATTTATAGTTTATGCACCACAAAAGAGTGAATTACACTAAACTTTATACAATATTTCATAATTTATGTTCCTTTTCTCTTGAAGGGGGCATTATTCTACGTGGAAACAGAAGTAGGTGGTGGAACTTTTGAAAACATGCTTAAATTGTTGATGGTAGTTCCTTTCACGACAGTAAAGAAAACAGATACATCCAACAAATATGAGATATTACTGACTTTTCTTGAAATCGTAAGGGACAACACAAACTTTTATTGAACACTCTTCATTGCAAATGAATTTATATTGAAAAGAAGGAAAGGGGAGGGGAGGCTTTATATGACATAATATAATCAAGCATTCAGATCAGACCAACGAATATATTATCATATTTCTCACTGTCTTACCAACCAAGATGAAATGAAAGAAAATATATGGAGGAAAAGATTCCATCTGGATGGAGATGGGTCCATAGGAAGCAAGTTGATTCTTTTATATTCTAACAGCGAACGCCCGCAGTCAGAAAAGAAGCTTTGATACTCTCACCGCACAACTGAATCTCTTCTCAAAAAGGACAAATTAGTATGGGCGACCATGGTGGGCATGTGAACCCAGTAATTGAGCCAGGCACTGGGGCCACAACCCATTAACTGGGATGAAAGAGTTACAGCAAAGCAAGCCTTTCAGAGTGTAAGAGTCTTTAACTCTGAGCACAATTGCACTTGGAACTGTGTTCCGCCGTCCGATTCTGAACCTGATATCTAACATCTCCATTTTCGTGGGCAGATTCTTTTAGCATTCATGGCTTCATCTGTCCGCTTTGGATAATCGGCTAAGCCACTTTGAATAGTATCTTGACCATTTTGAATCAACTGCGCTATCAATATGCGTATGCTTTGATGTTACTTTTTTAGATTTTTTTTCTCCACTTTAACTAACTTAAGAGGTCTAAAATTATTATACTTCTTGTTAATGCTTTGGATTTTTTTTTTTATAGAATGAATATTAAATATCATGCTTTTTATTTTAAGAGCCATGAAACAAATAATTAATTTAAATTTAATTATTAATTTAATAATACAAATCCCCAATATATATAAAATCTCATTTCTTCCCAATTAAATTATAAAAAAAAGCTTACACACGTGCACAATTTGCAAGTTGGATCCATATAGGGAGGTACTCATTAGACCAAACCAAGCATCTCGCCTAAAAATTTTAGAGAATGGTGTGTTTTGACATTATGGTTTAAGTTATTTTTTGTAAATAAAATTTTTTAGATATTATTAAAAAATAATTTAATTATGTTAAATTATTTAAATAAAATATATTAATTTTAAATTAAAATTAATTTTTAATAATCTATAATTAATATGCTCAAAAATATTTTTTTAAAAATTTCAAGTAATAAAGACAAATAAACTTAAAATTCATCTCATTGAGTTTTGTTGAAATAGCCCAATTGATCTTTCATGATTAGTTAAAATTCTGTTTGGTATTATTATTTGAGTTGCTATTAGAACAGATATACTAATTAAAAATTATTAAATAATATTTAAAATTAAATTTTAATCTTAAATGTCATGACCCAACTTATGGGCTGGGCCAGCACTAGGACTTAAGTCACCTAAAGCCCTCGATACCCGTAGTAAGCCTAACTATTACTTAACCAAATCCTAAAGCCCATTTTAAGCCCAATTTCAAGAATTCAACTGGATAGAGTTCAGCCATAACATGGACCATACAACGGGGAGTTTTTGACTCGCTCGATTTATAAGCATAATATATAATTATTTGTGGAGCTCAGCTCACCCTCTACATATTCATAATGTCATAAAATCCAATAGGAGCTTAGCTCCCTCATACAACCCAGTCATGTATGCATTTACTAGGTTTACAGACTAACGTGGCAATTATAATACAGACCCAAATCAAATAAAGTACTTCTAACACATGCGGAATTCTATAAGTTAGTAAAATTATACAAAACATCATAAATATTAATAGATGACCTACGAGGGAGAGAGGTAGGTTAGAACTCAATAAGAAATCTCTTGTATCCTGAAAAAATAAGATGAACAGAGTGAGCGTTCGACTCAAAGAGTAAAATACCGATTTTAACTACAATTTTTATAGCTATCTAAAACTAATGCATCATGAAGAGTGGAATGCAACACTATCATAATTTTCATACAAATCACATTATAACAGCAAAAAGATAATTTGAAGTACTCACAACCCAATAGTGTTCAAACAGTATATATATGGGAGTTGATTCCCTATATAGCTCTCTTAATCTAATCTCTGCCAGCGAGTATCTCTCAAGTCGGATTTTCACTTAATAAACCAAATGCGAGGGCCAGCGAGATCATCTCGAGCTGTGCCTACTCCAACTTATCCATAAAGGATCGGGTCCCAGCGAGTTAAGCTCCAGCTGCGTCTACCCGTCCTGTCCATAACCAATACCACGCACCACGCACCACACACAAGCCAACACACGCACACTGCTCTAAATTATCATAAAACAACATCCGTAAACATTTCATCTACCAAAGATGCAACATAAAATATGCCTAGTATTTAACTACATAAATATATTTATAGGTGATGCATGGACATGCCTTGAATATATAATAATATTGAAATTATAATTAAAATCAATATTCTACTCACATACTTGAACTGAGGTTACTGTGGCGACTGGACCGAGGAGGAAGGCTGTCCCGGCTCACTTGATAATTTCATTGCAATTATTTAATATATTTGATTCAATACAAGTTTAAAAATGACCAAAGACACCATAAGTCGTACCGAAAATTCGGCAGAATCTCTCGTATACCTAGGACCTACTCAATCTGTAAAAGTAGTTCAAATAACACTTCTAAAATCACAAGTCTTACATTCACATCCCATCAATATCACATGGCCCCTCTTTGGCCCTCCAAATCAGTCAAAGCTCACAATCTTGGAAAATGATATATTAGTATACGGAGCTAATTTTTTAGCAAAAACCACCTAAACAAGTTTTAAAATTTCTAAAATTTTGCCTCATGGGTCCTTAGCAATTTTACTAAGCTAATACAAAAGGAATTATAATTTTCTAACATAGCACGAATAATTTATTGATTTTTAATCTAATTCAGGCATTCAATAATTAAGAAAACTTGGGTTTCAAGTTTACTAATGCCAATTCTGACACATGGGACGCGTTTGAGGCATCGAAAAATGGTGGGGTAGCCTATAGACTTGACTCGATTCTAAAGTTTTCTGGCAGTCTATTTGTCCGACCCGAAATTTATTGATTCAAGCAACTATTGAATTTTCAAGAAATGATGGTACCTACGGGAAGCCCATAATAATAGGGGTTAGAATAAAATTATTACAAAATTAAATAAACTCATTTGAAGCTCGAAAAAATACTGTAAAATCTGTAAGACCTATCGAAATTTTAGTATTGAAAAAATTTTAAATTGGTGTCGTTACGAAGCCCTTGACGATTGAGCATGTTGGTGGTTTCAGATTTATGATAGGATTTACGGTTTGAAAGAGATCTAGCCTAGAAGTTAAAATGGGCTAAAAACCTCTGAAATTTGATTCACACAAATTAGGAAATGATACCGCACAAACTTGGTATCTATACGATGTCTGTGAAGAGATGAACATTTTGACACCAACAACGTTAAAATCAGTGATCTGAAAAAGAAGTTATGACTAGAAAACAAAAAGAAAGAAAAGAAAATAAAAAGAGAAAAGAGAGATAGTGTTTTGAGGGGGGGGGGGGGGGGACAGCTTTTAAGGTATCCTTTTTTTTCATTATTATTATTATTATTATTATTATTATTATTAAATTTTTAAAATATTTAAATACTATAATTCATAATATAATATAATATAATATTATCTTCTTTTATTTTTTAAAATCAATTCAAATAAATTTCATAATGTTGATAACACTATTTTTTTATTTAATTTATAATTTAAAATTTTGAGTTGTTATATTAAAATTATTAAAATAATAAAATAATTTTTTTAAAACTGTTATTTTGAGTTGCATTTAAAATAATATTTTTTTCTTGAAAATAATTTCAACGGGCTAGATAATTCCATTTTAAAGCATAAGATGATTCACTATTCTTTATTTATTTATTTATTATTATTATTATTATTATTTTCTAAATGAAACCATTATGAATGTAATTGTCAGTTTATGTAATTTGACGGGCCAGCGTGTTTCGGCCCCATTCTTTAGAGTTTGTTTCCGTATAGAACTGCCCATTGAGGTTTAGAATTACACGGATTTAATTTATACTCAAAATTGAACTAAATTGATTTAAATTACATTACTATTAAATCAAAATTAAAATAAACGTAAAAAAATTGAACTATTTTGATCAATAAATTTAATTAAAATTAAATGGAAATTAAAAAATATATATATTCTATAATTTGATGTCAAGTCTCTCTAAACAATTAAATAAAAACAGCTAGTTCCAGCCCAAAAGTGATCCATTTTCAGCATTCGATGAGCCTAGGGCTTCAAATCCCCGTTGACCCTTGAATAAAAAGAAAAAAAGATAAATTTGAGGTTTGTTGAAGAAAGAAGCAAATAAACAGGAGAGTGGTAAATTATTATTAATGTATTTATTATGGCTTAAGTGAAGATGGTGATTGAAAAAGAGGAGGCGGAAGAAGCAAGAAACTCAAAATTTATTAGTTTATATTTTTAAATGAATATAAAATTTTAATTTATATTTTATACAATTCAACTAAGCCTTTATCTCAAAAATTTAGTGTCAGCTATATGGATTCGCTTTCTCCACTCTGAAGATTTTGGGTTAAATCCTTATAAATGTGTAATGCTTCTATGTTATATTGTACTACTCTCCTACAAGTCAATTTAGGTCTACCCATTTTTTTCTTTCTATCCTCTAACTTAATGTGCTCTACTTGTCTAACTGGAGCCTCCGTATGTCTACACTTCACATGACCAAACCACCTCAATCTCTATTCTCTCAACTTATCTTCAATTGACACCACTTCTATATTTTCTCTAATACTCTCATTACGGACTTTATCTAGTTAACAATCACATCATATACCTGATTGAATTGAATCTACTTAAATTAAATTGAATTTAAAATATATAATATTTACTTAGCTAAATTAAAAAAAATATATATTATTTTTAAAATATATTTTAAATTTAAAAATATTTTTTAAATTTTACTTTAAAAAATTTATTTAAAAAAAAAAAGGAACTTTATTCTACCTTCCACAAACCGATGGTAAAAGAATTGAACTGGCGTACCCAATTGGACAATGAGTTTTCCGGCTGAGCATGTTTTCTGAAGGGATTGGACAAGCTAACGCTCCTCCAGAAGGAATCCAATCTCTAATAATATGGGCTTTGTCGAAGTTCGAATAAAGGCTCTTCCCAAACAATAGCCTCAAATGAGGCCCACAGAATTAGCATATGGGCTTCAGAGGGAGCAATTCACTCCATTCGATAGCCTACCCTCATTCCTTTAGCTAATGCCCCAGCTATAAAAATAAAGGCCCATAATTACAGAACTTTAAGGGCTGAGACTCTCTACGAATAAATAAACAAATTAGTAAATAATCATCGTATATTATTTTTTTATTTAAATTTAATTAATTATAAATTTAAAATATAAAATATATGATATAATTTATTTATTAAATATATAAATTTTTAAGTATGATAGATTAAATTTATATAAAAGTTTTACCTAACGCTAATAGCTAACAGCACTATAACATGAGCGAAGCAAGAAAGCAAAAGGTTTAAGAGGAGCATCAAATTTGGCATACGTTCTTTTTTATCCAATAAAGAAAATGCCCATTTTTCTCTTAATAAAACCCCAAATTCTTGAGTTGGGATTACAAACAGCTAAAGCAAGAAACAAAAATTTTGAATGGAGGATAGCTAACAGCAGCACATCTCTTTCTTCGTGGGCAAGCCAATAATTGACAAAATATATTTTGTCTTTTAATGAATAGAGAATAAGTGCTGAAATAGAAAAGAGACTGTAGTGCGAATGAATATCTTTCTTTCCTTCAGCTTCATCATGCGTGGTTTGGTGACCAATGTCAAGTAGTGATGAATCATTTATCCACTCAATTCAGTGAAGAGTGCCACATGTGAGGCACGATATTCAACTTCAACCTCCTCCTTCTCCCTACACACATTTTCCTCAATTTCTTCTCATTATCAAAATATAATTTCATATATATAAAATTAACTTTAGCTCACATTTATTAAATCATTTTTGCTTCTAAAATATGAATGCAATTCTAAAAGTTATATTTAATTATAACAAAAAGTTAAAGTTTTAATTAATTTATTTTTAATAATTTTTAATTAAAATTCTACAATAATTTTGTTAATTAATCATCAAATTAAAGTATATTTTTAATTTTTTTTATAAATGTAATTAATTCCACGTGTTTACATATTATTACTGTTATTAATTAATTACGCTTTGTGTGAATGAAATTACAGAAAAAAAAAAAAGTATTATATTTTTTTAAGTAATTTGTTATAATTTACTTAGTCACCCTAAAAAATTTATGTGCATTTGATTTTTCACATATAATTATTTATATTTATTTTTTATGCTACATATTTTAATTATATATCTTAAAATTCAATTAAAGAATTAATATAAATGATATATAGATGTATAATAAAAAAAAAATTAAGGTCATGTAAAGCATGAACATTAATTTATCTAGCTCGTTGTATAATTTAATTGACAAAATTCTTTTTTTTTTCATTTACTTTATTTAAAATAATAAAAAAGTATTCTTGGGAATAAAGAAACAAAAAGAAAGTTTATCAATAATATATTGGGGCTTAATTTGAGTGTTTAGAATGGTAATTTAAATTTATGGTTGAATTAATTATGCTTTAAATTTGCTATCCATGGTGCAGGCAGAAAAATGTTACTATGATGTCAGTGACGATCTTGCCTGCGGGGCTGTAATACAGATGAGAGATTATAATCATGGAATTGCATTATTTGGTTATAATAACTGAATAATTGAATTAAATAGATAAAATTTAGTTATATTGATAAGTGTATGTTGATTTGGTTTAGCTTTTTATTAATAGTTAAAAGATTTCCAATTTTCTGTTATCAATTCAATCATCTTTGATTTGGTAATTGAATTGATTAAAATAATTAAATATTTATTAATTATAATTTTATTAATAAAATATTTCTATAATTATTATTTTTACAATTTTGTAATAAATTTAAATTATAATTATTATTATTTTATTAATAATAAATCATATTTATTATAGTTTATAAGTAAAAATAATTATGAATATATTTTTATTAATTTAATTTAATTTTATTAATTACATTCCCACATAATTATAAGTATTGTCATATGGAAAAATGCACCCACTTGGCAATCGATAAAGAGGAGATAATAATAAGATAGCAGCGGGGCAGTCGAAAGCTTTAGGAAAAATTTGCACATTGAGGACCACACAGAACCAAAGATGATGAATTTTGAGATTAACGCCAGCTTCTTTCTTCTTACGCG
Source organism: Hevea brasiliensis (assembly GCF_030052815.1). Classification (NCBI taxonomy): domain Eukaryota; kingdom Viridiplantae; phylum Streptophyta; class Magnoliopsida; order Malpighiales; family Euphorbiaceae; genus Hevea; species Hevea brasiliensis. The sequence goes on along the minus strand of NC_079504.1, from coordinate 4,959,358 downwards.
GTAAAGGAATATTGATTTCATTGGACCTGAAATAGAACCATCTCACTTCTTGAGTGTTGCAGCGATCCTACAGGCATCTAGAAAACAATCAGCGAGTATAAAAAAGAGAACTTTTGTATTTTTTGAATTAATAATAAGTCGAATTTATATAAATATTTCGCATTACAATTATATATAGGTCGACTTTCTGATAACATCTTTACTCGCTGGCTCCCTTATCTAAGAAGAGTGTATCTTGTGTATTTCAGGTCTGGCTTTAAGCCAGGGAAGAAACAATAACAAATTAAGTATTGCTTTAATACACTTTAACTTTTCGCGATTAAAGTGACATTACTCAGCTAACTTTATAATACATACGACATTCTTTTCCAAAAAATTATTGTAAAATAATTTCCCCTTCATAATGGAGCCACGATTAGATATCAGTATCTTTCACTTTCAGGATACCGCCCATACTCCATTGTGGTTCCTGTGCGTCTTGTGTCGGTGGTTCTATCAATTGGCTCGTCAGATCAATAGAAAAATTATCAATTGGTTCTATCTATTAAAATTTTAATTAAAAATCTTATAATTTTATATTATTTTTTTAATTCAATAATAGCGTAATAAATTAGGTACAACTAATGAGTTATATATAATAAAAGGTGGCATTCTCTTTCTTTTATCTAAATAATCCTAAAATAAATAAATATTTGAATAATATTTAAACTTGAAATCTTTTCCCTCTCTGTGCTTTAAAAGTAAAATAAGACCAATTAAATTACCTCTGATTAGCCATTATAGTAATTTAGTTTAATTAAGAAAATTTATATTTTATGTTTCATAATTTTCTGCTAAATATAACAGAAGGGGAAAAACATAAGAGCCACCCATTAAATAATTTATATTGAGTGCCTGCCTAAATAATAATGTTAATAATAATAGATTATGGTGAAAGAAGAAAGGAATAATAATAATAAAGAGGTAAAATTAAGAGAATTTTACACTGATCATTTGAGAGTGTGACCAACCGATTTCAATTTGTTTTCGAGTCAGAATTGACAATTTTGATCTATGGGAACGATGGTCCTGAATTGGACCATAGAAGGCCAATTCAATTCTGATTTTGATGGTTTCTGTTCAATTTTAATTTCAATTTAAAAATAATCTTGATTCTAGTTTGATGATGCTTCTGATTTAATTCAAATTGAGTCAATTCAATTGTTGAAAATATTTATTATAATTTTTTTAGAAGGCTGATTTGAATTAAATTAGAGTATAAATTATGATATAGTCCGATTTCAGATTAAGAGACCGCTTCAATGATTTAATTCAAACTGAAAAATCAATTTGAGGCCCAATCTGAATCATGGCCATGACCGCCAATCATCACATAATTACTGTGATTGCACAGTGAGAGCAAGACAATCTATAAATAGTCATCTGCTTGCTATTATGCTTTACCCTTCTCCACACTGAAGCTAGCCATGTCTACAACATTTCTTCTCTTTATCTTAACCATTGGGACCTGTTCCATTCACTCTCTCGCCCAAACATGTCCTCCTCCTCCAAGATGCCCTCCAATTTCACCACCACCTCGTCCTCTTCCTTTCCCTCGAGTCCGCCCCAGGCCACCTCTCTACCCTCCTTCACTGCATCTCATGCCACGCCAACCAAACAACAATCCAGGACCTCTCGCTAATAGAGCTAGAATTCTATTCATCACTCAGGAACTTAAAAGAAACATTACATTTGACCCTAGAAACTACACTGGGACCTGGGTTGGCAACAATTACTGCCTTTTCAGAGGCTTCTTCTGTGACACTGTCCCTGATAGAAACATTACTGGACTAGCAGCTATTGATTTCAATGGTGCTAGATTTGGCGGTATCTTGAACTTCTATCGTTTTGTCATGAATTTGCCAGACATTGCCATCTTCCATGCAAATTCTAACAACTTTAGCGGCCCGATAAATTCAAACCTCAATCAGCTGCGATATTTCTATGAGCTTGACTTGAGTAACAACAAGTTCATAGGAGGATTCCCCAGCAACGTTCTCAGAGCCCAAAAATTAACCTTTGTGGACATTCGGTTCAACAACTATCTGGGTCCTGTCCCTGCTCAGGCATTCAACATTGACACTGACGTTCTTTTCATCAACAATAATCAGTTCAATCGTACGATCCCTGCAAACTTTGGCAACACTCCAGCACTCTATCTCACTTTAGCCAACAACAAGCTCACAGGTTCAATTCCAAGAAGTATTGGCCGAGCCTGGAATACACTAATCGAGGCCCTGTTTTTAGGCAACAGGCTCACCGGATGCCTCCCCTTTGAAATCGGATACTTGCAGAAGGCCACGGTGTTGGATTTTGGGCTCAACTTGTTAACGGGTCCGATCCCACAATCATTTGGGTGCTTGGTGAAATTGCAGTTTCTGAACTTGGCTCATAACATGTTTTATGGGCCAATACCGGAGGTTTTGTGTAGGCTACCAAATGCTTATAATTTTACGCTTACTTTTAACTATTTCACCCAAGTTGGCCCCCAGTGCAGGAGGCTGATAAGGGCAAGGAGACTCAACGTGAACAGAAACTGCATTATGGGGCTTCCTAATCAAAGACTTGCAGCTGACTGTGCCCGGTTTTTTGCAAGGCCTAGGAGTTGTGCTCGTGAGAGTAGTTTTTCTTTTATTCCTTGTACCCTTCCCGCATCTTCCATGAAGATTACTTCTCCTCCAACAGAGGACGAAGCTCCAGCTCCACAGTCCTATAAAGCCCTGAAAATGCCTCCCCATTAATCAATGGCAGGTGCAGAATGGGTTCCATTAATTCATTCATGATGTCTTCAAGTAAGAGATTGTCGTGGAGTAGCAGCGTTATGTTGCATTTCTATGGTGTTTTCCCTAATGTACATATGTCACGCTTAAGGGAGCTTTAATTTTTTTTTCCCTTTTAAATTTTCCTTCTCATTTGTATTATTGTGATCTACTTAATAGCAGGAAATTAGTCGGATTGTTGAGCTTTTGAGATGGAAATAAAAATATCTCTCTCAAATTGATAGGATGATATGAATTGATGGAACTAATACGAAATACTATACAAAAGACATTACATTAATTACAGTTTATCTCTCCATTATCCATTTAATTTGAAAATATGATAATATCTATTAACAAAAGTTCCTTTCATGTCATGATAATATTTTCCCCCTAAATTGTTTATCTTTGTAAATAAAGAAAATATTTCGTTGCCGCTACAATTAGTTGTCCTATCTCACTAATTCTGGTAATAATTCTAACAATAAAAAAATAAATATTTATTTTTAACTTAATCGGTGCATTATCTAGAAATTGCCAAATTGAGCATAAAAAAGGGCATTTATATAGAATTAATTGTTACAAATACATGCATTGTAGTATACAGGAATTGTAAACTTAAAATATTAGATAGAGCTTATATATAAAATAGGTGAAATTTACATATTTGTAATTTAGATATATTAAATAAATAAAAGAAACTTGAATAAATAAGCACTCATTAATTTTTTATTTTTTTAAAAAGACTAACCCCATAAAATAAAATTATAAAATACTTTCAACGCACGTAAAAATAGTATTTTTTCTCACAAAAAAAATATACACTTCCTATAATATTGAGAATAATCCCATATTATTGTGAGAAATTATATATCTATATAAAGTAGGAAGGTATTCTCAAGGGAATGTCATGTAACACTCTACTTGAAAAGTTTACCGCATATCATTTTTCATTAATAAATTTTTTATATTAATTATTATTTAACTATTTTTTATTTCTCTTTTTAACTATTATTGTTATTTATAGTACTAATTTAATATTTATGATTTAAATTATTATTTTCTTTAAAATTTAATTTTTAAAAATTAAGATCTTTTTTATGATTAATTGTAATATTTAAAAATTATTTATATTATTTTTTTATAAATTTATTCATATAAAAATATTATTTACCACACGACACCTCTCCATAGCAATAATAGCAATAATAATAATAATAATAATAATAATAATAATAATAAAATATTACTAATAGCCATCAATTTAAAAAAATAATTAATTTATAATCTCATAATCAATTATCATATAATTTAATCAATATTAAATTATTTCATATCATAAATAAATATTTTTATTGTATTGTTATATTTTCAATTATTTTTATTATAAAATATTTGTTAAAAATATTGAGAGATAAAAAGTGTAGTCCATATAAAAAGTTATAAAAATAAAATATAGAGATTTGACTTATTTATAGCTAGTATGTATTATTTTTTATATTAATAATTTAATATTCTTTTTATTTTACTTTTTAAAATTAATTAATGCTTGTTATTATCATTATTATGGTCAACTTATGATCATTGAATTAAAAATGCCAATTAAATGGGAAATATTTTATTATTATAAAAATTAAATTTAAATGCTTTTATTACTTTTTGGATTAAATAATATTTAATTATAAAATTAAATTTTTATTTAAATAATTTTCATTTATTTGTATATATATATAATATGTCATATGAGATATTTATACATATCAACTACTATTCTCTTACAAATTATTTTTATTTTATCTAATTACTCTCAATTTTTTTTATTTACTTTATTTTTTTATTATTTTTTTCAAAAAATATTAATAATAATTCTCAAATTTTATTTATTTAAATAAATTTAATTAATATTTATTTAATTACTATTTTTTATAATTTTCTTATTTAATATTTCTTAATTTTTTTAATATTTCATTTGATTATAGTTATATATTGAATGTAACTATAACTAATATTTTGATTATCCATATTTATTATCATTAATTTTTAACTGAATTATTTTCAAATTTTAATTAAATATCTAAATTTTATACATAAATTATCTCTCAATTATATTTTTATATAAAAGTAAAATTTTAAAAATAAATTACAAATATGATTATATCTAAAATTTAACAATAAGTAAAGATGATTAAAAAAATTAAAATTATAATATCAAAATTTCAAAATTACGAGATATGTCTTTTGAAAAATATAATATATTTTTAATATTTATTATATTAATAGAAAATAATGATATTTTAAAATTTTATTTTTTATAAAATATATTTATCTTATATTATATATTTATGTAAAACAATAACCGCTTGTATAAAAAAATAATTTTATAAAAAATGTATCAAATTAATAAAAAATTTACACTTTATAAAATTTAAAGATATAATATTTTTAAAAAATAATATAATAAAATGATATTTTTAATTAATAATAATAATGTTATATATTTTCATTATTATTAAAATTAAATAATCCAATTTATTGTGAATAATTTAATATATTTTTTCAATTATATTAATAATAAAAAATATTATATTTATATATATTTTTAAATAATATTATTTTCTCATTAATATAATATTTTTTTGTAATTTAAAAAAATATCTATTTACATAAATTATAAGTTAAAATATAAAATTTTATAAAATTTAAATTATTTTTGAATAAAGTAATTTCATTATATTTTAAACAAAGTAATTATAGAAATTACTTTTTAATATATGTATAAAAAAATTAAATGGATATTTTAATTAATTATACTATAAATTAATTACAAATTTATTATTATAATAGATAAAATTTATTCAAATTAAATTAAATAAAAAAATTTTAATTAAAAATTAATTTAATAATAATAATTTATTTTATTTAAAATATAATTAAAAATTAAATTAAAAAATAAAAATTATAAATTATCTATATATAATATAAATATTATATTAGTGATATATATAGAACAGATACACTTGGTAATTTCTCTCCCACAAAAGGCCTTTTATTTAATGAAGGTAATTGACAGTAGTTTGCGTGTTCAGCAACCGGGCTTCAAAGAAAGTTATAATGTATAAATCCTAGAGTGGGCTAAAATGTTGTCTGTCGGCTAACAGAATCTATTAATGGGCCACCCAAAACAGACTTGGAAAAGTTATATTACCTTGGGCCCGTTTGACGCTAGGCATGTTACACAATACCCCTGATACTGGGTACCTATTTTAGTATTAGATTTGTAGAGTTAAAATTATTTTTTTAAATAAAAGTATTATTTAAAAATTATAAATTTTTTTTAAAAGAATTTATTTTATTATTTTAATATTTTATAACTAAAATTTATAAAATTTAATTTTAAATTATTTTTTAATACTCTCTAATTAATATATTTAAAAAAATAATTTTCTCAATAATAATTTCAAACAGATCCTGAAGTGTCTCACCAAATTGATACTCAATAAATAAGTAAAAATTTCCTTCTTACCTTCAGAATATTACATTAAATTAATAAAAGAGTATTATATTTAATCAATAAATAATTATGATATTGGTTTTAATAAAAATTTAATGTTTAACAAGGACATCTTTTTCGTTCTAATATAAATTGCATAGAGTTAACGCTAAAAAATAGGATTAATAGTGAAAAATAATTGAATCATTTTCATTGATTTAAAATTATGATTCATTTTTAAATTTTTTTAATTATATATATGTATAAACTCAAATATATTCATGATATGTTTTGTTATTTAGGCTTGACTTTTTGAGAGGAGAAGAAGAGAAGGCTTTTGTAAAATAGAATAAAATTAAGTGATAGAGACCACAACATGATGCTGTTGGACCCATTAACACTGCCGCCAAGAAGAAATGGAGATTGGAATCCACTAGCAAAAAGCAACCTTTTTACACATGGACTGAATTATTCTGTAATCAACTGGGGATGAAAATAATATTTTAAATGGGCAACCTTAAGTTGTCTATGTTCATTAATGAATTTGAATTAGAAAATTATTTCCTCTGGCTATGTCAATAATGTTGTTTCAATTCAGTTTTAAAAGAAAATCTCTTAATCTATTGCTTTGCCATTTTTAAAATAAGGATTGAAAGAAAAAAGAAACTGTGATTTGATGTTAATGCTTCTCTATTTATGGCACCATGGTGAGGATCACATCATTGGCAAATGAAATTTTGTTAATGTAAAACCAGGTAGAAACAAGAAATGAAAAATTATAAATTATGATAAGTTTTGCAGCCTTTTATTTACTAATATATTGTTTAAGAAATCTATATTGCTTTTTTTTTTTTTTTGGCAGAGATAAGAATGCATGCTAAATATAGCTAAATGAATTAATTAAAGTAGGTAAATAACAATTAGAGACGATTCTGGAGGTGTTAATCTCTTATATAATTCACTCCTTTGGTTTCTTCTGGTCTTGGCACCTGCTCTTGAGCAGATAGAAAATAAGCACATAGTTCGGCACAGAAACAACCATGAGCAATACGTCCAATATGTCCATCAAATTGATACTTTCATGCCTCTGCATAATCCTCATTTTTCTCGCTGTCAACACCATAGCAATTAGCATCAACAGAGAAACTCTAGAATTTCTCATTGGTAACAGAGGAAGAGGCGAAGCTAAAAGCTGCAAGAATGAAAATCACAAAAACAACAAGATAACCATTCCACTGGAGTGTCCAAAATTGGCAGTTCCTCTACCCCCAACCCCATCTCTATCTCTCAAAACAGGAGTCTTGGTATTTGTTGATCAAAGGTTGGCTGTGGTGTACCCTATCGTCCAAAAGTTCAAGTCTATAATCACCTCAGATCGTCATGGCATTACTAAGACCTGGGTAGGCTCAGATATATGCAGCTACAAAGGTTTCTTCTGCGACAACCCTCCAGACAACAAGTCAGCAATAGCTGTTGCTTCCATAGACTTCAACGGATTCCAACTTGCTGCTCCTACACTCGACGGATTCCTTGATCAGCTTCCTGATATTGCACTCTTTCACGCGAATTCCAACTACTTTTCTGGTACTATCTCCCCAAAAATTGCTAAGCTTCCCTATCTCTACGAGCTTGATATAAGTAACAACCTCTTCTCTGGTTCATTTCCCTCAGCGGTTCTTGGCATGAATGGTCTAACATTCTTGGACATTCGGTTCAATTTCTTTTCTGGGTCAATACCTCCTCAGTTATTTACACAACCATTGGATGCTCTCTTTCTCAATAACAACAATTTCATGACGAGTTTGCCTGACAATTTAGGAAGCAACCATATTCTTTTTCTCACCTTAGCCAACAACAAATTCATTGGCCCACTCCCAAGAAGCATTTTCAAGGCGTTTTCCTATCTAACTGAGGTCCTACTCTTAAACAATCAGCTGACCGGTTGTCTGCCTTATGAGATAGGTCTTCTAAAAGAGGCCATAGTGTTCGATGCTGGCAACAATCAGTTGACTGGTCCATTACCCTTGTCTCTGGCTTGTCTAGAGAAGGTAGAGCAGCTGAATTTTGCTGGTAATCTGTTGTTTGGTATGGTGCCAGAGTTGGTCTGCGAGCTGGAAAATTTGGTCAACCTATCTTTGTCTGATAATTATTTTACAACGGTTGGGCCTTTGTGTAGGATTTTAATTGAGAAAGGACTGCTTGATGTTAGAAACAATTGTATTCCCGACCTTCCCTTCCAAAGATCGGTAGTGGAATGTGCAAATTTCTTTGCACAGCCCAAGTTCTGCCCCAGAATGTGGTCTTATACTTACATTCCTTGTAAAACCCCTTTTATTTCTGGTTCTATGATTCCTGAAATGGCTTCTTCACCTTGACCACTACCTTATTTTCCTCAATATGCACCAGTAATACCACTAAGTATTTCGAATTCTTTAGTTAAGATTTTGTTTGCATGTTTAGTCATTCTTTTCACTTGCATTCAATTTATGGAAAAGTTTTGCAATTCCATGCTCAAGTTAGAGAAAATTGCATGGAAAATTTTAATGTACCTTTCTCTTTGAATGAGTATTTGCATGTACGTCGACGTGTATGAAAACAATATATTGTATTCAAATTTTCATTTGTTCAATCTTTATTAGTAGTTGAAATATTCAGTATAAGGTGCAACATGTGATTTATGCAAATACAGGATCCACCTAACCTTCTTATCTATGGCATAATCGGCCAATTAGGTTCAGTGCTGCATTTCCATTTTTCTAGGGGAAAGATAATGCGAGCTGTGGCAAATGATGGGGAATCAATATGCATACAATCGGTAAAAAAAGGTTCTTTTTAGAGGATATGGTCCCCAACTTTGTCCGCAATGAGAGTGGGAATGAGGGCAACTACTTTGTGTTGACCATTTTACCACTGGCTACTGCAAGTTACTTTCAGTGGAACGCTACCACAAGCCATTCCAAAACCCAAATGATGATTTGTCTTGAGACCTTGAAGGTCCCATTTAAGTTTGGGAGAGCTAGAAGAGTACTGAGCTAACCCGGTCCAGCTCAAAAGAAGTGCATTCAAAGAATAGGATATGATTAAAAAGTTTGATGCATTATGCATCATGCACCAGCCTTGTCAGGGGTCACTAGTGGCGTTGATTTTATTATGTATTTAATGGTAATGGAGTAGTGCTGATGCTAAGTGGGTTGAAGTTTCTGTGTTTCACGATGAGCTTTGAGGATGTTTCATTGGATTATGCCATTCGGGTTTGGGTTTTAATAAGCAGCTTCCTGAAATAAGAATGTAAAGAATTCCATATGCTGTTATATTTTATGCAGTGTTATTTTTCATTTTTTAAATCTAGTATCGTCATCCTCATCCTCATGGCCAACTTGCCTTCACTCGTATTGACCTTCAATTTAATCAAATGCTTAATTAAAATGTGATTAGATAAATAAATAAGCCATTCTCTAGGGAATCTGTCTGATATATAGCTGCTGCATGATCATCCAAAGTCCTGAATCCTGAAACTTGAAAACCTGTCAGCGGAAGGAACGGACCAGACCATATATGCATGGCCCCCATGTATAGACCATAATCATAATGAGATGGAAAGTAGGAGAATCCACAGAGCACAGCTTTAGTAATACATTACTACTAGAAGGAGCATGATGTTAGCCTTACGTGTCACATTAATTGTATAGAATATTATTTATTACTCTTCATTCTTTCATTGTAATTATTTTTAATAATTAAAAAAAAAAAGAAATATCTTTTTATGGTATAGCTTCAAAAATATTATCATTTGTAAGATTAAAAAGAAGAGCTCTCACTTACAATTTGTGCGGATTGGGCACATGAGGCTCTCCAATAATCAAGGTTGGGCCTGGGCCCCGAGACCTAGTATCATAACTATTAATCCAAACCCAAAATGAAGGGATCGCCTATGCCCTGCGGCTCTGCCCCAATTGCGAAGATCCAACCAATAGGTACCCGTTTCAAACCCTTTTACGCTCCACATCGGGTTTTATTTATTTATTTAATGTCATTTACTATATATTTAATGTATATGAGATATACGGTCGAATACTCGAATTCAGATTATTAAAAACCGTGACAAAAATTTTAAATTTTAAGATAATAAATAAAAATAATATTATAATTTCATTTCAAATATTAATTTTATTAAAAAAAAAAGGGAGAGGTAGAGTAATAATACTTATTTGTGAATTTTATTTATTCATTTCAATTTATTAAAGTTCAAATCATACTTAAAAAAAATACTAATATGTAAAAATATAAAAATATATTCTTAATTTAATGTAATATTTAAAGTTAGATATATACAATAATACGAAATGTGAGTATTTTAGCCTAGTTGTAAATTTTGTATTATCACTTTTTTGAGGTCTAAAATTTAAGTCTTAATAAAATTACTAACATAATTATTTATTTTTTTGAAGGGTAATAAATGTTAGATATCCGTTACTTATTCGATTAAACCAATTAGGGTGTCCGTTAGTTTGATAAATTTAAAAGGCAGATATTTAAAGTGTTAAATTTAAACTGTATTCAAACTCATGACAGCAGTATAATTTTTCACACTTAAACATGCTTAAATTTATTTAAAATTTACCCAAACATGTACTAATTAATATGATTCAAACGAATTGAACACGTGTCAAAAGCTCGTGTATCATGCCTAGGTTTGAGACTGAATGTTGGATGAATCACATTCACCTTAACAGTATCCTCCCTCAATTTTAAATCATAAAATCAATAAAATAAATAACGCGGCGATGTTGACAAGGCTTATCTCAGTAGCATTTGAGGCTGAAAGTTTGCTTATGCAACTTCAGCCTTTGGGCCGGCCCTACCTTAAGAAGAATACTGTGCTAGTGTGCCGTGCGTAATTTAGGAATCATTTTCTGCCATAAATTTCAGGAGATTCGCCCCAACTAATCTAATGATCACGAGTTTGCAAGTGATTAGGTTCCTTGGAAATCAATAAAATAAACAGCCGCAATAAGGATAACTGGCGTTTGCTCTCCCTGTATGTCACGGGAGCCTTTATCTAATAATATTACTCCGTGGTGGAACAGTGCCTAACCTACGGTCATTGTAAGTGGGATGGCGCATATGCCCATCTCATGGAATAACGCTTATATCATTTTTACTCCAAAATTTTTTTTTTTTTTTTTTTTTTACTGTGATTTAGCATTACAAGGCCTTACGGACATTAGCAATACAAACTCTAGTCAATGGGCAGCTTCATTACAATTTCTCTCCACATAAATAAGGAGATATAATGAAAAGAGGGCCTTAAAAGATCAATAGAATGCAGGACAGCTTGAATTTCCCATGGTGGAGACATAGAAACCTTGTTGATAGCTTGAATAAGAATAGAGGAGTCGGATTCTATTAAGATGGAATTCTAACCACGAGCTCTTGCTTAAAGGATGGCTTCCTCAACAGTTTTTGCTTCGCCTATCAACAGGGGTGGAAGCTGCACATGATTTAGCTACTCAATCTATAACTCTCCCTACTGTTCTCTCTCACCACTACTGCAATAGATGAGTCCAGCCTATCTCTTTTCCAGCTAGCATCACAGTTTAATTAGCTTAAGAAAGCCTTCTGGCGGGGAATGCCATCTGGATATAGAATTCTCTCATACCTCTATATGTTCTATGGGATGGACTTATAAACTTAACGTCTTCCATATAATGATATTCAAGTATTTATAATGATAGTTTAGTTAATTATTAAGGTTCACTTTAGAATTTCATTGAGCGCGGGCGAAAGATTCTCCACAGCGGGTTAGAAAAACACCAAAATGGGGTGTTGCGTAGTTATGACCCTGATCATCCAGCCCAATAACATTTTCGATAAAAGCACTCAATCCTTAACAGTTTGCATGGACCACCCTCCATCAGCAAATACAACTAAAAAAGAAAGCCGAAGGAGAGAACGTTTTTAATTTAATGAAATCATTATTTTTTTTTTAATGCGGGCATAGTTCAGGCCGTGGTTTGATCCAATCTAAATAGAATTATTGGGTTTTGATTCTTTATAGTTTCATTTCTGATAGGAATTTAGGTAGACGTTCAAGGTTTGATCTGATTTCTATTTCAATTCAGTTTAATTGTGATTAGAGTCTCATAATACATCATGTGGCACTTGCAAATTAGGTTACATCACCTTGTGTTCAATCTGGGTCAAATTAAATGACTAATCCTAGCTAATTTTTTTCAAAAAAAAAAAAAAAAAAAGACTAGGCCTAATCTCAAGAGATGCTGGTTCTATACGGATTCAAAACTATAAAGCGATCAATCAAGAGTATCATGCTCAAATTTAATCGATTCCAACCCTATTCCAACCTAGCCCATCGCCTTGTTTATTCGTATATGAACCACAAAAAATTCCCCCCACTCCACTTTTTCTTGAAAAATATTTTTGTCATGAAGAATAGGGAATAAGTAAGCCATTAGCTAACCTAATTAATAATGATGATAGTAAAGTGCCTTCCTTCGATAACAGGCAATGGCAAGAATTTTAGGTGAGGTCTACAATAAGAATGTGTACGCGTACCTTTCACTCTGAACCGTCAAATGCCAAATTACCTATTAGCCTCAAAGATTAATCAATAAATCCATCTTCCTTAAGCAATCAAATGGTAATCATCAAATACCAGTCACTCACTATCTGTAAACTCACATGCCACCGACCATTTTCAGGGTAAAAGCAATCTGCGCGTGGTGAATCACACGGAACTTGCAACTTAAGGCAAAAAGGATCCCCATTCTCCAAGGCTAGCCTGTTCCATGCACTGTCATTGATCAAGGAACCAATTAAATTTGATTAGCCTAAACTTTACCGAATGTGTACACGAAATGTTAAGCGAGGGCATTTGTTGGCTTTGCCTCGTTAGTTGTTAAAGAGGTGATCATTTGCTTGGTGGGAGACAACCCCAGCTGCCAAATTTAAAGAGGATGGTAACCGTTCATCAAATTACTATATTTTTTACACATCAAACTATATAGTTTTAGCCCTCCTTTCCTCTCTAGCTTCACGTGATTCTGACCATGCAGTCCCGACAGCTGCTTCTCAGTTCTTACATGCTTTGTCACGAAGCGCTCGCTCGTCGCTCCATTATCACCTTTTGTTTTTTCTTTTTTCCTCGCTCGAGTTCTAGGGTCTTGCTCTTGCCTATGGGGAATGAAATGGACCAATCAACCCTATTCTGTTGAACAAGAGAACAACAGAAACAGAGTGAGACTGTAAGAGAGAGACGGACAGGCGTTTCCTTGAGTTTCACCATTTCACCCACGCCAACTATTTGTGAAAATGCTTCATTTTCTCCTTTCAAATGGTTTTCTTCTACTGTCGTTAATCACTATGGTAGCGGCTTCTAGCTCTCCTGCTTCAGCAGTGAACTTACTACAGCCATCTGATGCCTCTGCACTTCTAGACTTCAAATCTAAAGCTGATTTGAACGACAATCTTCCGTATTCTCAAAATACAAGCTTCCATTTCTGTCAATGGAAAGGAGTGAAATGCTTCCAGCAAAAAGTGGTGCACCTAGTTCTCCAAGGCCTAGATCTTGGCGGTGTTTTCCTCCCCAACACTTTGACTCGCCTTGACCAGCTTCGTGTGCTCAGTCTCCAGAACAACTCGCTAAACGGACCCATTCCGGATTTGTCCAAGCTCCTCAATCTCAAATCCCTCTTTCTCGATCATAACTCCTTTACAGGTTCTTTTCCTCCTTCAATCCATTCCCTTCATAGACTCCGTACTATTGATCTCTCCCACAACAATCTAACTGGAAAAATACCCACCTGGCTAACCTATCTGGACGGCTTGTACTACCTGCATCTCGACTGGAACAGGTTCAATGGCACCATACCTCCATTAAACCAGTCATCTCTCCGGACATTCAATATTTCATATAACAACTTCAGTGGTGCAATCCCAGTTACCCCCACATTACTTCGTTTTGAACTCTCTTCATTTTTATCAAACCCAAATCTTTGTGGAGAGATTATAAACAAAGAATGCCATCCCAGTCCCCCATTTTTCGGCCCATCATCGTCTTCACAACCGGTATCGCCACCGCCTGCGGTTGCACTAGGCCAAAGTGAAGAATTGCATGGCGTTGACTTGTCTGAACCAAGCACCAAAACCAAGCACAAGAGAACCGCAGTGATAATTGGATTCTCATCAGGAGTAGTAGTTTTAATTGGTTCGCTTATTTGCTTTGTGACGGCTGTGAGGAAACAGAGAAACCAAAAGCCATCAACAGCTGTCATTGCGTCTGATGGAGCCGCCGCCGCCGCTGCAGAAGCTGCGGCAGTGATGCAAATAGACCTGCAAGAAAATGAGTTGGAAGAGAAGGTGAAGAGGGTGCAAGGGATGCATGTCGGCAAGAGTGGGAGTTTGGTATTCTGCGCGGGTGAGGCACAGCTTTACACGCTGGATCAGCTGATGAGAGCTTCGGCTGAGTTGCTGGGGAGAGGCACCATGGGGACCACTTACAAGGCCGTGTTAGATAACCGTCTGATTGTTTGCGTGAAGAGGCTCGATGCTGGTAAATTAGCGGGCACGAGCAAAGATGTTTTTGAGCGGCACATGGAATCAGTGGGTGGACTCAGGCATCCAAATTTGGTTCCGCTCAGGGCATATTTTCAAGCTAGGGAAGAAAGGCTTCTAATCTATGATTACCAGCCCAACGGTAGCCTTTTCTCTCTCATTCACGGTAAGCTATTTTTTCTCCTCTATATCTGTTACTATCTAACTCAGTGAGCGAGTTTAACTAGAATCTATTAACTCACTGAGGCCAGCCCGGATCGTTCGACGTCGCTTACCGTAATATTAACAGTGGTTAATATAATATGATGACAATTACATAAATTCATATAATAATATGTCGTCATTTGCGTTTGATGTTACTTAATTTGTCAGTATCTTAATTTTCCGCCAACACCGAGAAGCAAGAATCTCGCTGTTGACGACATTGGGAATTGGCTTTAATTTCCCGATCACTCAATTAAGAAGTGAGCACAACCTTTTTGAGCGCGTGTAATGCACTGCCTGAGAGAATTCCATTTCTTATGGAGAAAAAGTACTAACTAATAAGACGTGGATCCGACGGCGATTGCTTGATTTCTCGGGCATCGCGGATCCTGCGGTAAGCGTATATCCAAAAGGGCCCACCTGCAGTCTTATCTGTAATAATACGTGTGGTGAGTTTACTGGCCCAGTGATGAGCTCACTCGCAGATAATTGTCTGCTGATGGTAGGATTTGGAAGGGCCCCATTCGTGGTGGGACCCGCAAATTACACATTCACCTGAATTGACCTGCAGGTCAGAATCTTAATCAACGGCTTGGATTTTGCGGGACGTAATATGTTTGAACGGCTTAGATTTTTACCCACTGTCGCAGAAAATCCTTAATCCTTGTGAATTTTTGTATTGGCATGTGCAGGCTCAAAATCCACAAGAGCGAAACCACTCCACTGGACCTCGTGCTTAAAGATAGCAGAGGACGTAGCCCAAGGGCTCTCCTACATCCACCAAGCATGGAGGCTCGTCCACGGCAATCTCAAGTCCTCTAATGTACTTCTCGGCCCCGATTTCGAGGCATGTATTGGGGACTACTGCCTTGCCGTTCTCGTCACTTCACTACCGGAGGATGACCCGGCGGCCACGGCGTACAAAGCTCCAGAAATTTGCAATTCAAATCACCAACCGACCTCTAAATCTGATGTGTTTTCATTTGGAGTTCTGTTGCTTGAGCTTTTAACAGGGAAGCCTCCATCCCAGCTCCCTTTTTTAGCGCCGAATGAAATGGTGAATTGGGTTAGGTCCACGAGGGATGATGATGGCGGAGAAGACAATAGGCTGGAGATGCTTCTTGAAGTAGCTATAGCTTGTAGCTTGACCTCGCCGGAGCAGAGGCCCACTATGTGGCAGGTGTTGAAAATGTTACAGGAGATCAAAGAGAGTGTATTAATGGAGGACAGTGAGTTGGACCAGCATATTGACATGTCCTAGTAATATTACATTGTACCACAACTATTACTAATGCATAGAGTAAAGGAGTAGATATAAATGCGATGCCGCCTTTTTCGTCGCTTCTCAGCTACATTATTTGTGGTGTTGGAGTTGGATACTGACATAATTCTTGCCTATCTACCTGCTTAAATTTGTTTACTACTCATGAAAGAAACTGAAATTAGCATATCCACTGGATAGCCTGAAAATGAAGACGTGGAGTTTCATATCCAGATGAGCTTAGTCTGTTGCATGACCCCTTCAACTGGTAGACTGGTAATTAGAAGTTCTTGATTCTGTTGTGAGTGAAGGAGACTGCAGGATTTAAATCTTGACGTGAAATAGATAATTATCGAACCATTTAGAAGCATGGACTGGCCGTATATTGTTTTTTTTTTTTTTTAAATTTGGGCTTGACTGAGATTTAAAGTTTATTATCGCCAACGCTATATTTGTTCAATGTTTGCGAATTGGCAATATTTAAAGCTACAATGAGATGGTGACAATCATCAAGAGTCATGCATGCATCGTTGTCCTGCCAATTAATTGCCAATGACCTTCCTGAAAGCTGTAATAGCCCATGAGGTCCTTGGCTGCAATAATACCCTTCTCACTTAAAAATCAGATCCAACAATATAAACTTTCATATAGGCAGTACGGCAAGACAGAAAGAGTATGCATCCAACAGATTTTAGTTAGTAGGATTGAATAATTCCACCCGATGATGCTGATATTTACTGTTCAAACAAGAAACGTAATGGCTTCATCATGCTTCATGCTAGTCTCTGCAGTATTGTAGCACTAGCGTTTTAATTGTGGGCCTGAAAAAAGGTTCATTTCTTTCCCTTGTTATTTATACCTAACGCAGATATGTATTTAAATTATTAAGGTGATGGACTCACGGTTTGTGGTGTGCAATCTGTCAAAGACCAAGGCCCAGTTTTAGATATCAAGACAGATTCAGGGAGGGCAATGGCTCACCTGGACCACTGTAGGAATAGAACTTTCTGCAGTTTAGTAATTGAAAATTGGTTGGGAGTAGTGAATATGTTTATTTCTTTAGGTTTTATATCTCAATGATTTTACCCTTGGGAACTGAATTATTACCATTGCATTGCCATCCATGCAAGCATTGCCATTAAAAAAAAAACGCGACGGGAATTATTTCTATACATGTAAGTGGATGAGGTCATGCCACGTGAAAATCACATGGCAAGAAGTATAAATGTCATCATGGAAAATGATGAATTAGTCCAACTTCAATTTAGTGTTGCCTCCAAGATCATCATATCATCATCATGCACAGTAGTGTTTGGTTGCACCGTCATGCCAAAACAAGTGAAACAGCTCCGCCTGTATTGCTGCTGATTTTATCTTTTTTTAGTATATATTCTTGATATAATTATTTTATATCGAATTTTTTAAAATAAATTTATTATCATTCTTTCATATCTGTTTAATAAATTTAAATAATTAAACTGATGAAAAAAAGACTCATCTTTAAAAATTGAATAACCATTTTTATCATATTTTAAAGGTGGAGGACACTCTTAATTAGCAATTAGTGGAGAATAATGAAAAGGGAATATAATACCTCTGAATAATTTACTTGATGCAAAATAATAATTTAAAAAAAAACCACAAAGCTTTTGGGTTGTCAATCAAAGCCCATTCTGAATTAACGAAGCCCATGAAGGAAAGAGAGCCCCAAAAATAGAGGCCCAGTCCAAAGTGGAAACCACGGATCATGTAGAAGCGTTTCCAAGAGAAAAAAGGTTTAGAAGAGTAGAATTTAGTAGAATCTTCTGGCGATGAGGATCAATTATCAAAACCTAAAAAATATCTGGTGGGGTATTTCTGGATTTTTAGTCTTTAATTCAACAGAAGAGAAGGAAGGAGAAGAAGAGAGAGAGACCTGAGGGAGGCATGCACACAATTAACTTATATAAAACGTGGAAAACTGAAACCTAAAAAGAAGGGCACTTGAAATGCCAGTTGCCATGGACACTAAGGACACCGAGATGACAGAGAGAGATCCTTCGACGGCGGTGCCTCAGCAAGACCCCAACGATGTCGTGAAAGAGCTGCTCACATTGGCTCGTCAGCTCATCAACCAGGGAAAACCTTCTCAGGCTCTGCAAGCGGTAACTAATTTCTTTTTTTTTTTTTTCTTTTCTTTTCTTTCTTTAATTTTCTAGTCATGTGTCAGGTTTTGCATTATATTAAGAATTGGATTTTTTTTTTCTTTTGATCAAATGGTCATGACTAAAATATTATGTTTTTCTGATTGAATTGATTTTCTTGTTGAATTTGTTCAAATGTCCAAATTAAAAAGAAGTTTTTGGTTAGTTTGCTTATTTTTGGATTTTTTTTTTTGTTTCTTTTTAATTGGCCAGCGGCGCTGCCAGTTATTACAAGGTAATCACTGCATTATAAGGTGAAAAGAGGGAAATGAAATGAAAAGCAAGTTGCTAGAGAATTACTCTGAACGCCTAAATATATACTCTTTGATTCAATACTCAACTCAACTAAATATACTCAACTCTTTGATTCAATATGGAGGCAAAAAGCACTTGCTTGTGCTAGCTTCCTGTACTTTGAAATAAAGCAAACCATAGTAAATCTTGGTAGCCAATGCCCCCCAATCCCCATTTTGACAATCACTTTGCTACGCTATTATTTAGCCTGGTAATTGTATACTCAAAATGACATCGTCGGCTATATGGATTAGCTTTCTCCGTTCTCTAAACGTCTAAACAATTTAGGTAATATTGTACTACTCTCTTCCAAAGTCAATTTAAGTCTACCCCTTTTTTTCTTTCTATCCTCTAACCTAACCTGGCTTATCTTCAAGTTACGGACTTTATCTAGTCTAGTATTACCACTCATTCACCTTAACATTCTCTCATGTCTACAACTCTTATCTTAAACGCATAGGACTCTTGCAGCGCTCAACACTCACTACCATATAACATAGCCGGTCATATGGCTGAGCCTGGTAATTGTATAACAAGAATTAAAATTAGATATCACAAGATAATTTAATCTTGTTTGTATGCATGTGCTTCAAAAGCCTCTTTTTTTTTTTTATCCCAACTAGGTTGAAAAATATTGCTTAAACAGTAAATGGGCTTTCTTTGGAGGATTGGCTACAATACCATGTGGCTATGGGATTGTGTATGTCTGTTGTGGTACTAGTAAGCTTTTTTAAAGAAGGCTCGGTATAGTCATCTTATAATATGAAAGAAATCCTGCCATTTCTGGAATCTCTTAAAGCAGGAGAAAAGAAAGGCCTTAGTGAGCATATAAATGAACAATGGTGAGTCCCTTTGTAGTAGAGTTATACTTTCCTCTTTTAAGGGTTTTTGCTGTATCTGATTGCTCTGAGATTTGGAGTGGCACTATTTATCTATCTCGAAATTATGGTAAAAAACCATGAACTTTTTTTTTCCTAAGGAAACTTTGAACAGTGAGGGTTGGGATAGCAAAATGATTTTTAACTTATGCTCCGTTTGTTTCATGAAAAATGACTTGTATATGAAAAATATTTTCCATAGAAAATGTTCTCTAAAATAATATTTTTCGTGAAAATATTTTCCGTTGTTTGGTTGCGATATTAAATTAATGGTATATATTTATTAGATGTATTTATAAATATTTTCACATTTTAATAAAATAATCAAAATTTAGAAAATGAAAAATAATTTCCTCTTTTGAAAAAAGAAGTCATTTTTTTTTAATTTTTTCTTTAATTAGGAAAATATTTTTCGTTGACTAATTTTTAGAAAATACGAAAAATATTTTTCACAAAAATGTTTTTCGTGAAACAAATGGAGCCTTTGAAAACATTTAAAATAATTTTTCTTCTTGTTCTCTCTCTTTTCAAACAATTGGGATGATTGGATCGTGCTTATTAAAATGAACATAGGAAAGAATGTGGTTTTATTTCGAAGAGTTATTATTTTTCTTGTCAGTGAATGTTCTGTGCGTTACTTAAGGGATTTTTGTGATAAGTTGTCACTACTTGTGGAACATTCCATGATGTTTTCTTGAGAAGATTTGTAGTGAAAGTGCGTATATACATAGTTCAAAGGTCTCTATGAAGTGTACAGAGAATGTTAACTTCATATTTAGGGCTTGAAATTTTAAAAAGAAATCATCAGAACATATTACAGATCAATTGATTGGAACAGGTTGTCATGGCAATGCGTACCCAAGGTGGGGATGAGGCTGTGTTTCAGTCACTGCACCGTGCTCGAGAGCTGTACAGAAATAGGTTGCAAGAGCACACTGCTGTTGATCAACTCGCTGTTCTGTTTGCTGAGTGTGCAATTGCTGAAGTCCAGCCCTCTAAAGTGGAACCATCACTGCTTAATGTAGGTGGCCTGCCATCCGATGCTCATGGAAATTCAATACTTGCAGAAACTGGCAGGACGCAAGTTGTGTTGGATGCATTCTCCGATGGGAACAGCTTCATCTGTTTACAATGTGGAGGTCTTGTTAGTAACCATCGCAAGGATGAACACTATGCCTACTGGTGTTGCCAACTCTGATGTGCAGGAATGTAGAATGAGTATCTCCATGCAATGCTCCTTGACATGCTTGATTAGCTTAGTATTGCCCTACTTCTACATTTGTCTACATAATGCCCTAGATTCAAGGGTATTTTCATCATCCGATACGCCAGATGTGGTGATTATCAATCAAAACATCAACTGCTTGAAAAAGGGTTCATAGGCCCTTCATTGGTCAAAGTTGGAGGGATGGAAAAAATATACTTTGTTACAATAGTTTACAATAGTTAAATAGAATGCTTGCACTGTTGTAGTGGTTTCATAGAAGAATCTAAGTAATAAGATAATTACATGGATCAGATCACTGTAGTTGTGTGTAACCTTGCTTTTATCTTGGTGGCATTTGTTCTTCTCTGATGGTATTCGTCTTCAAATTCAGGTTTTGCTTTTTTCCCATTAATATTTTGATGTTTTTAGTACACATTGATAATGACTTTGAAATGGGAGTCTGTATTTAGATTGCGCTTGAAAGCAAAATCTGTCTCCCCTTTTAATCCTATTTTTAAGAGAGATTCCTAGAGGACCATGAGTCCCATGGCTAAAATCCCAGTTAACGTCGTCTTTAGTTATATCAAGATAAGTTTTCATTATATACAGTAGTTATTGCATATTTTAAAATTTAATAAAGAATATAAAATCTACAATTTTTTTGAAAAGAAATTAAAATTGTAACACTGATATTCAATATGAAATAGCTAGTCTATTCTCATCATATTCCATGCCATTCCGTGAGTCGCATAATACCTTATTTTTTCATACAATCACTGCCACGGCCACCAGATAAAATGTAAATCATGTACAAGATTCTTTTTCTTTTTGAACAGACAGAAGATTCTAAGTGTTCAATCCTTTCAACAGAATCAATATTGTACTTACACATAATAAACATCGGAAAAAATTAGCCAAAAAAATTACAATCGGGGAAAAGAACAAAAAGTAAAGGGATAAAGAAAAATACTGGACCCCTGTTATACATTCCTATATTTCCTGGGATGGTTTTCTTACCCCAAAGTGTTGTTATTGACAGACCATATATTATATACCAAAACGTTATAAACCTAGAGCAATATATTTGTTTACCATTGTATCACTACTAACACCATTCCCTTCCAATATCTTCTTGTAAATACTCCGGTGAATCATTGGCAGCATCAATACTGCTTTACAAGATGCTCCGAATGCACAGATCACAGCAAAAAAAATTCCAAGATCAAACCTTAACTTTTCAAAATCAGCTCATCCAGGACAGCTATAAGCAGAGCTCCACAACAGCCACTTCCAGCACTGCAAACGGTAAAAAAGGCATATCACTGAAATAATGTTTCAACCATCGTTTTATATTATGGATGTTATACTGTAAGACTTGGCCTTCCTAGTTACTTTTTGACCACCAAGGGAGGAAGTTGATTTCCTCAGCTGCAGTTTCCCAATTCTGTGTGGGAAATTTGTGTTAAATCTGGCTAACACAATGAAGAAAGCCTATTCCCTTGGTGACCATCTCTTCAAATACCATTTACAATAATGGTATAGTGATTGCAAGCACAGAGCCATAGACGCAAACTTCAGTGGAATAGGGAAAAAGAAGAAACAAAAAGAGTGCAAAGATAACCTTTGCAAAGAAGTTTACCTCCATTTGTTGTAGGTGCGATCTGTGGTATGGGTTGCAATCATACTTATAGGTCAAAGATGAGTATTGGGCAAGAATAATCTGGCGAGCACAAAACATTAGGCCACATGTGGCAAAGCATGTGGACGATGCTTTGCTCTTATGATTGTTTCATCACTGTGCCTAATCCATTCTGACAGTCTCCATGGCTTCTGCCACTTCCATTTGAATTGCAAAAGCCACTGGTGATGACTTCTTTTCCATCTCCACAGCTTCCCACCTTGTCCTGCAACTGCTAATTTTCTCATTGACAACTGCCCAAGTGGCACCATCTGCACTAACAAGAAATTCCACTACTTTCTTAGCCAAATGAAAAGGTGGATTCAAGCCTATGGTGAAAGAAGAAGGAAGCTAACCTTTCTTGTCTGATCTATGAATGCTGCTGTCTGTCTGACTGAACCATTAGCAATACCTGGCGTATATTTTAGCTGTTTCTGTGCTGGTACAGACATTGGAGACAAAGGACCACTCATGTCATCAGCAAAATGTTTCAGTGAATTGTAGGAATTCCCCTGTTCATTGCAAGCCTGAAGAATTGACAAAGAGTTGTAGTTTCAGTAATAATGATAATAATAAATTCTAAGCAAACTGAGACAAAATTCAAGACAGCCTGATAAAATCATTTAGGAACATCAAAATGATCCATAATATTTTGAATTTGCAAATTGAGATTCCATTTCCTTTGAAGAATGGAAATACAATATTGGCTATTCTTCGCTAGGATAAATTTTTTAGAATAAAAGAAGGAATTAGTGGTACAGGTTTTCAGCATTAAAATTGTGCAGGTAAATGAACACATTTGGTGAGAGAATTCCATGTCCTAGGAATCACTATCATTCAAATCAAGTTTTAGAATGCACTCATAAAATAGAAAGACCACGAAGAAATTTATATAATGTCTTCACTAAAAATTTATTCCAATAGAGGTTCAATAGATACTTGTTCAATTCATTACCAAGGGTAAATTCTACAGCTCCACAAGTTGCAAAGAAGTTGCCTTGAGATCCTTTAATATGACTTTTAACTATGTTAGGATGCTAAAAATGGAGTTGGGTGTATCCTTTATTCAATTTTAATTTTCTGCTTGCCCTCCAATGGTTCTAAGATCTTCATTTTATTCTCTGGAAATTCTGAACTTTTGTATGATGGATGAGAAAAAAATTTGAAGATAGTGACAGATCTTACCGAAGCTGATGTAGCCAAAGCAATTGAAATAGCTTGCTCTCTCAATTTTAACTCTTTCTCCACTTCTTTTCTTTGCACCTCACTTTGTCGCAAGAGCCCTACAAGTTCTTTAAATTGTTCCTTCATTTCCTTGATTTCCATTTCCTTTTCCCATACCTGACTGATTTCCATTTCCTTTTCCCATACCTGACACCTGTTCATAATGTGCAAACAGCTGAGCAGGTGAACAATTTGTACCAACCGACAAAGTTCTAAGTAATAATGATTGTGTTCATATAGAAGTAACTCTTACTCTTTAGGATTATGCATTCTGTGTTATAATCATTGTACAACTCAAAACTATATCAATTCAGTGATCCCATAAGGAATTAACAGGAATCACTTTTCACACGAGGATAAGTTTTATGCTGCCTCCGAATCATTTATTTGTGAATTTAAAAAGAGTGTGTTAACGGAAGATAAGTTGATAGTTTTAACTTAGGAGACTCGCACAATATCCACAGATTTGTGCTTCCTGTATGTTTGGCACCAATAATCAGATAAGCAAGTTAACTAGCGTCTTTATTTCTTTATTCTTTCTTTGCTTTTTTGGTTGTGGACAGGTTAGAATGATTGATTTCCAACAGCAAAGAGTTAAGGCCAGCAAGATGACTTCAAAGAAGGAAGGGGGTGGATGAAGGAATATTGAAAGGATGAAGGAATATTGAAAAAGAAAACAAGAAAAATTGGAAAATTTTCAGTTACAAAACTACAGCACCTTTTTTATGTTTGCAAAATTGCTCCCTGGTAATGGTCCAAAGAAATCTCATAACACCATATTAGTTGAATTCTTGGGGATGCAGCAATAAAACAAGTGGAAATAGGCATTTGAAGTCCAGCCCCTTAATGTAAAAATATGATTAGTAATTTCGAAGTGGTTTATTTCTATTATTTGGATGAATGGGCCTTTTAATTGTCTTGGTGTCTTCTTAGTCTACTCTTCATCCAGGCTTTTACATTGTAAATTTTTTCTATTTCTTACAGTACAGCAAAGAGTACAGTCACTGTCTGAATGTTTCCGCTACATTCAGCAAGGTCTGATTGATAGAAAAATTCAAGATGCATTCAGATACTGGAAAGAAAACTATGAAATTCCAGAACATAATAAAGATTATATAATTCAGAACAGCATTGTTCAAAAATGCACCTTGCATCTGCTAGGGAATTGAACATGTACTGAAGCAAGTTCTTTGCATCTCCCATTGAACGCAGCTGATTCCAACGTCCGCGGTTAGTGAATGCACGTTCCCGCTCTTCTGCCTCTGAAAGTTGTGAAGCCATTGCAACAAGTGAATTAGAAGACATGCTTAACATGTTCTCAAGTGAAGATATTCTGGCCATTCTTGCATTTGGAGACATGGAAGAAGCCCTGAAAAAGTATGAAAAAACAATTCAAGAAATTGTGATATTTATAAAAATGTTTCTCTTCTATCAGTTTGATGGTATCAAATTTATTGATTGTAGGCCATAGAAAGGATAGGAGTATGGATAATTAACAGAAACTATTTTTGCAAAACTTATACCTAGCAAACCCATTCTTTCCTCTGGGAGGACTTAGCCCCTTTGAGGCAAACTCATCTACTTGCCTCAACACAGCTAGCTCCTCAGCAAGTACAGCTCGTCTGTAATTGCAACATAATCAACAAAGAACTATGAGACTTGGTCACAACACCTGGATTTACTAAATGTAGGATTAAGTACATACACTTGGCTTTGTTTCTCGTATTCAAAACGAACTTCATGCACATTCACCATGACTTCTAGCTCATGATCAAGCCAACGTTGCAAGGATTTCTCATTGCTCTGCATATGCACCTTATATTAAAATAAAAATTCAAGACAATAATATCCAATTGAACTTAATCTAGGAGATAAGCAAAGACCATCACCTGTCCATTTGTTCCATTTCCATTGGCAATACCTGGAAGATATCATACTATTAGTAATTTGATATAACAAGGGAAAGGAACCACCACGCAAATACCCCATGCTTTCATGAAGAAAATAAATCTAGCAGAAAGCTTTCAGTAACTAATATTGACTGCATAAGTTTTGATGATGAAAATTGTTGAATATTTTTATGAGCTAAACGAGTGGACAAGCACTCATTGAAAACATGGGATGTCCAGATCACAAGCCAAAAGTACAACATACAACAGAAAATAATATACCTGAGTTGTCACGGGCAGAAGATTTACGAGCTTCAAGCAGCTCCTTCAGCCGCTTGGTGGCCATTGCAGCCTCTTCTGTCTTTCTCTGAAGAACCTGAAAAAAAAAAAAAATTGTTCTGAGAACCTGCTACAAATTGTTTATATTACACATAAAGCAGTAATTTAAATAGACCAACAAAACTTGTTTTCCCCTAAGAGATCTGATAGCTAGATGTTGACAAAGATTTCCAGATGTTGACACAGTTTTTTTTTTTTCCGCTTATTGGTAAAATAATTGTAATCCTCCTTGGAAAAGTTTTTTTGAGATATCATCCAAATTAAGCCCAGAAAATGTTTACCAATGGCACCCCAGCTTGAAATTTCCATTATTCTGTAAGTTTCTTACTCAACTGTGACACCACCAGAAAGTGCCAATGACAAGCAGAAGCACTAGGTATATCTACCAAAGCACCTATGCTTCAAAAGGGTAGCATTGAAAGCATAAAACAGCACTGGTGGCAAAATATGTGACCAAGAATAGGCTCAGGCAGCCACATTAGGGGGAATTTGGTCCATTAACAAGGCATGAGCAACCAAAAAGGAGATCATGATAGGAAGAAACTGTACATTTTGGAACCTTATGGCATTGAAGTTTCATCTTCTTACCAGATTCAAGCATTGTATTCTTCCAAATGTGCAATGAATAATGGTATTAAATATGCAAGAAACAGTACCGGCCTCACCATTTTTTGGCGCTGGTTTAAAGCTTGTAGCTTATGCCTTTCATATTCATTTCTTCTCCCTTCCTTTCGCAACTGCATAGCAAATTTATTACAAACAAGGGGATTAAATACACGCGCAAATTGATAATTCAGTTACAATATGCAAGTATAGAAGAATGATGCTCAAAGAGATGATTCCAAAATAAGAAGAACATTGCAATAGTCAAACAAGATTTATATTGACATCCAAATTTTATAAGATGCTGCTATCTCAAAAACAGTGTGATAGTCAAAGCAAGATTTATTATTGACACCCAAATTTTATAAGATGCAGCTAACTCTGGCATGAATGGGTAATTTCTTTAAGTAAAATCGCATTATGGTCTGCTTTAGCCAATCACTGCTTCTTTCTACATCAAACCGTATGAGATAGCAAGAATGAAGGGGTGGAATAGCCATTGTCTTAGGATTAACAAAAGAGAAAGGACAAGCACCTGCAGCAGTTCCTTTTCCCGAGAGGCTTTCCATTGTCGAAATTGTTCTGCCTCTTGTTTGATCCTATGTTGCAACTGAACCTACACGCTCAGAATAGAAGGGAATAAAAAATAAAAGAAATTATCAACATATACAGAAGAAATAATTAATGGAAAGTCCTATAAATGTCAAACACTGAAAAATGCTTTACCTTTTGTGCCTTTATGGATTGAATTTCATCCTGTAATCTCTTTGCTGCTTCATCACTCTTCTGTTTTTGCTTTAAAAGCTGAACCTGGTTCTCTTGCTTTTTCTTAAGATCCAGAATCTGGTGTGCATAAATTTTGTTTACAGTTTGAACATTATTATGAGAATTTTTTATTTTTATTAAATTGGAAAACACAAGGATTGTTGGCTTAAGCTTGGTCACCTGTGCCTCAAGTGCTTTCAATTTCTGGGCATGGATATCTTGCAATTTTTGTGTCTGGCCATCAGAACTAGCTGAGAGATTTTCAATTTCAGCCAACAAACGATCCCTCTCTTGCTGCAATAATAAATAAATTACATAATTAAATTAAATCTCTCTCTCTCTCTCTCTCTCTCTCTCTCACAAGCAATAAACTATGAAAATTTATGACATTTCTTTTGAACCTGCACAGCTTTCTTTTCGTCCTCCAATTCCATAATTTTTTTTCCGAAGTGTTGCTTGAGTACTGCAGTATCAACCCCTCCAAAAAGTTTCATCTCTGACTGCTCAGACAGAGAAAAGGAAGAAAAAAAAAATCCTTTTATGTGATTACAAAGAGTGACAGTTAGCAAATGCATTATGGGCAAAATGGAAGCAGATTACTGAACATATAATGACTGTATAATTATGCAAAATGCTTTTATAGAAAGAATTGCCAATCTAAATATATACTAAGCAGATATTATAAATTTGGCAAATGTACTTAAAACATTCCAATAATTAGAAATTCTTCTGCTTTTAATTGATCATAAAACCACATTAAACATTTCTTTAATGCAAGACTTGGCGAGTAAAAATACACAGAAAATATTCAGATTAACATTAGAATGCAACTTGAGAAATATCATGTAACATCATGAAACAAGAAAAATATATACCTCTTTCTCCTCTAAACGCCTATTCAATTCATGCAACTCCTTGTCCATTGTATTCTGCAGAAGTGTGTGCTCCCACTCTTTTGCTACCTCTTCATCAATTTCCCTAGAATCACCTGCTAACATTGGCAATTACAGTTCAAATAAAATAAAAACCAAAGCAAACCTGAATTGGATCAGCCAAGAAAAAAAGACAAAGGCTAAGGGATAAATGTAGCTAACTGAAACGAAAAAGTATACAAGAGCAAGTAGTACAAAATAGGAGTTTACCAGGCAAGGTTTCTCCCATTTGATAATCTGTTGACTCTATACTATGCAGACTCCTTTTAAGCCCATCGCTTTTTACATAACAGGTGCTACCATCCTAAAAGACAAAGTTTCAGATTCACTTATGTAGCTTATGACTGGTAAAGCCTACTCTTCATATAACAATTATTAGTAGACACAAATTAGTCCAAGAGTGAATTATCAAAATCTCACCCATAGCAGTGAAAGGAGAAAAATCATAAAGAATATCTATAGGAGTATCTATCACATACTTGAGCATCTGTTTCGCGTTGGTCTACTGCAGTGCATCTGCTGCGGTATTCATGAAGTTCTCGGCAAAGATCCTCGTTTGCAGCTTCAAGCCAAGCAATTCTTTCCTTGAGAACCTACACAAAAAGATTATTAGAGAAGTTGAGTGAATAACTAATCCAGAATGGATTATCTTTCAAGCACAACAAATCTTTCATTGAAAAACTTGCAATTGCATGAATTCCGAAGTTTATTCCAGTGGCTGACAGAAAATATGGGCCACAAGTTAAGAGAAACCAGACACCTGAACTTCATTTGATGAAGAACCTCCTCCTCGGGCACAAAGTTCAGCCTGCAAATACTCTAGTTGTTGGCGCATCCTTAGCATCTCACTTGACGTGGGATCTCTATTTACCTGTCAAAAATAAAAAGGAAAAAAAACTTCATGCATGACACTTTGGTGATGGCATTATATCTTTACCTGCATGTAGGAAAGAGGAATGAAATTGAAATTAAAAAGAAAACTTACAACAGGCTTGTTTTGGATATTGCGAGCACGATTTGCGTACTTTAGAGTGTTAAGTGTTTCCTCGGCATTAATATCAGCAGGACTAATGCAAGCTGGGAGAGGGAGAATTTTGCGTGATGTTAGGGGAAAAAAATTAAATAAAAGAAAAAAGCTGCAGAAGATGATCCCACGGAAAACCTATAGAGAAGGCTTGAAAGGAAATAGAACAAAGGAATTGAAGGCTGAGACAGAAGCATGGAAAGTTACCTATCATAACAGTTTTACTGTTACCACCAAG
The DNA here is from genome assembly GCF_030052815.1 of Hevea brasiliensis. Lineage (NCBI taxonomy): Eukaryota > Viridiplantae > Streptophyta > Magnoliopsida > Malpighiales > Euphorbiaceae > Hevea > Hevea brasiliensis. The sequence goes on along the minus strand of NC_079504.1, from coordinate 4,929,780 downwards.
TGAGTCCTGCCAAACAAATGAGCTTAGTCTATGCAGAAATATAGAAAACTTAAAATCAGGAAAAAAAAAAAAAATTTAAGTCCAAAGATATCAAATTGCTGACAATCAAGTGCACAGGACAATGTTTAGCTCAAAGTCATCAGATCAATAACTGGAGTCAAAAGGAACTTGATTGATCCCAATAGGTATCATAGACGATATCTATTTTTCACATCTCTGAACTAAGAAACTCTTTGTTATTCCAAGTGTCTATTCAAATGATAAAAATGTCACATTAGCAGTTGGCAATTGGCAGGCAGATTAAGCAACTGACTTGAAGTATTTCTAAAAAGGAATTTCCAATAAAAAAAACTGAGATTCTTCACATTGTTACCACTTTTACAGGCTCTACTAGCATTACTTGAGTGTGACATACTTGCAAAAGCCGAGTCAATTTACTGTCCCGATACGGAACATGAACTCCTTCTTTGCGCTTTTTTTCATCACCTAATGCACTGATGACATTACCAAGTGCAAGAAGGCCCCTGTTGATGTGAACTCCTGTTTAAAAGATTAAATTGTTCATACATTATGTTACAACCAAAAGGTAAATTCATAAGCAACAAGTTATAACCAATGCCACCAACCTTCTTTAAAACGCAAACCATCAGAACCTGTTCTTTTAGCTCGCTCTGATCCAGCAAGATCTACTAAATGCAGCTTGGCACACAGATACTCTTCATTCATACTCTCATTGGTATTGCTATCACTGGGGAACAAAGGATTGAGTTTACGCATTTGCTCTAGTGTGATGGTGAAGATTGCATGTGAACGACTGTATCAACAAATTCACAAGAATTATGTGTCACTTAAGGCAGTGGTATTAAACAGTAAGAATCTATATAGATGCAATGCCTTCAAACTCGCTTGGTAACCCAAAACATTGCCGTGTAAAATAACAGGAGTTCAGTACCTAAAACGAATGTTCCTTTGCTCAATGAAATATAAGGCATTAAAAAAATATTATAAAATCCTATTGTAAGCACTTATTTTCAACACGACTGATAGGAAGCAAAAATCATCCATTTAATTCCATCTTCTAGAGGTAAAACAAAAGCTTGCTGATGAATGATTTTCCAGGTAATAAGAATGTAAATTTAGTATATTAACAGGCCCAATATCTGAGTGAATTAATTGTGTGACAACTCTATCCCCACTGTTCCAGTGCATACTGTAAACTAAGAGTAATAAAATCAAGACACATAGTAGGAGGGTAGATAAATGAAATTTCATTTTAGGAAAGGTATCCCATATGACAATAATACACCATAAGACAGCAATCTCTACTTTAATATAGGGATAAGGAAAAATATGTAGGTATTGTAAGATGCATGATCTACCTTGATTGATTGTTCATGTTTGTACTCCCTGTTGCCCTGCTCAATGATCCTTGTTCTAGGCAAGCAGCCATTTCCTTAAGCGTACTAACACTAACTTCAGTAGATCCAGCTAGTGTTATAACACCATTTGACGTTTCACGAATTTGTATTGGTGGTTTCCCTGGGATGTTTACTTTTCCCGTATGCCCATTTGCAGTATCTGACTTGTTCAAAGAAGAGGGATCCAGCAAATCATGTACTTCTTCTTTCAGAATCTTCAGCATTAAAATCATTTAATTAGATAATTCTCGCACAAGTTCTACATAAATTGAGATGCACGCGTATGTTATAAACTAGTAATTGGAGAGTTGTTGTCCAGACTAAGCAGCAGCATGCATAACTTGCTAGATAGATGCCATTGTTTCTAAATCATTATCGCTAAAAATTTTTTTCATCCTGGTTTAAAAGCTTATGCAAGCACGCATAAAAGTTTCAGTGTACCTCTATAAAAGAAACATGCAGCTGGAATTCAGTCTGATGTTTTAAAGTTTCAATCTTGCTAAACAAAATGTTCATGACTTGAGGAATTATTCCTGTTTGGCAACCATCTTTGAAGCCAGTGCCCATTGTATATGTCTTTCCAGATCCAGTCTGCAACAGATAAAAAAGCGACCATAAGAAAATGAAAACTGAATTGCATATTTAATGTTTCTTCTGCTTCAACAAGTTTCCGATGGAAGATAAAGCTTTACCTGACCATAAGCAAGAACTGTTGCATTATATCCTTGGAATAAGCCATCAACGAGTGGAGCAATACATTCTTCAAATATAGCAGATGCGGGAGAACCAGTGCTCCCATAGACATGATCAAAGGTAAATGAATGTGTGCCTATCTGTACCTGCACCAAAAGTCACAACAAACATATTATCCGAGACACGTATTTTAGGAAAAACATAGCTAATACATTAGATATTGAAGAATTTGGTATTCTACAATGTATAAAATAGATAGTGACTTAAAGAAGTTGAAATTGCTCCATATTTATGATCATTGCAAGACAGCCATTACAGTAACACGGGAAAGATAACAAAAAAAAGGACATGAATAATCCATTAAGGATCAGAAAATACAGAATGTGACTATTAATGTGATTAATATCTTCATATGACTGTAATACCATCAACAATAATGCATATCATTTATGGTTGCAAAAACTAGAGAAACATTTTGACAATTCACGTATTGCCTGAGCTTAATACTAATAGAATGGGTCTCAACTCAAACTACAGGCAGAAATTTGCAACTTGAAATTTGAGGGTGGAGGCGGGGGCTAATCACTTGGTATGCTTCCCAATCAATTCATAACCGTTGAACAGGTCTTACTATAAAATTAGCTGATACTGGAAATTAGTAAGAAGTAACACAGAGCAAACAGAACCACATCTGATCCTAATTGGCAAATTATTAACTAAACATGAAAGATGCAACCCCCGAGGAAAGCAGGCGACTTAATTATTAAAAATACCAATTTTCGAAGAACAGAAATGAGAAATAGCATTGGCGCAAAGCTAAACAGAAATTCCTTAGCAGTTATTGTCTGTAATAAAACCTGTGAATTTTCAGAAGTATGTGTTTGTCCAGTCACTTTGACTTTCCATATAAATGAAAGGGGAAAAAAAAGAGAAAAAGGAAAGTTGCAGAAGTGACTGATGATGGACCTGGCTGATTGTTCAAGAGATTTCCTAAAAAGAAAAGAAAAGCCATGTTTAAAAGATACCAAAAGTGGGATGTTAACGGAAATGCAACTCAATATGTACCTAAATTGACAAAAATAATCATCCAAAATTTACTTAATTCCATCTATTTCTTGCATTTATAGCTTACGCAGCTCAATTATGAAAAGCTAACCATTATATGAACTTAGCTTCTGATCCAAACTCAGATTGTGATAGCACTGTTTCAAGTCAAACAAAACCATGACTCAGATTTCCCATTTTAACAAAAACACGCCTTTAAACCAGCTCTAAGATCCAGATCTCCAAAGACTCAATAATCCACTTCTCAATAGCAAACAAAACTAAAAGGACGTTACTTAATAGAATTAAAAGCACCAGACTAAAGCAACCGAGACCCTCTTCTTTTGTTTTTTTTTTTTTTTTGTTTCTCCCTCTCTCCCATTAAGTTCACAAACAGTGAAGTTCGACATTCTTGTGTGGGAATGTACCTGAGGCTTTCCCGAGATAACAGTGACACAATCCTTACAACCTTGAGCCCGTTCATCACCGATGAGCGGCCTGACATGAACGGCAACTTTGACACAACAATCCTCAGCCGAAGCAGGAGTAGCAGGAGAAGGAGAAGGAGAAGGAGAATGAGGAGGTTCCATAGAGAAGAAAGCGGGAGATAATAGAGAAAAGGTTAAAAGAAGAGAGTTAAAGAAGAGTCTTATTTGCAAAAAGAAACCGTTCTCATTTTCTGAGAAAATGGAGAATTTTAGGACAAGAAATTGATACTGCAACAGAAATAGTAGCCAAGGAGAGGGAGAAGGAGAAAGGAGAGGGACAGGTGGGTTGTTTTTCTTTTTCTAGTACAAATGTGTCTGTGTTGTTTGTAGACCGTAGAGGTATAGAGAGAAAAAGGGATAGTGAAAGTGAAAGGGTAGTTGGGGAAATAGCGGCAAAAGAGAGGGATATTAGAAGAAGCAGAAGTGGCAAGGTTAACTGCTAGGACAACAACCACTATCATTTTCCTTAGGCTTCACTGCACACACCAGCCCAGAAGGCTGCGTTGGTAAAACTTTTACGTCACTCTTTCCCATTGTACCCCTTCTCTCTTTCTCACACACCTTCCCATTCCCATCTTGATGGCCCTCTGTCCCCTGCCCTCCATTTGCTCCACCGTTATGACAGTTTTACCCTTTTTTGTTATTATTATTTTTTAATAAAAGAGTGAAAATTTAAATTTAAGTCCCTAACTGAATTAAATCAGCTTAGGCACCTCTCTTCTTATTTTATTTTATTTTGTTATGTTTTCAGCAAAATAAATGTTCTATATTTTTGGAGCACCGCGCATTATGATGTTTATGATTCATGATTGTCCCCAGAATGTGGTGGAAAAATAAGAAAGAAGCCCCATCACAGCACATAAGCCACGTAATGTCGATTCATATTTACGATTTTAGTGAAGTTAGGCATTTCAAGATTTTTTAAATTTTTAATTTTTTATATATTAATTACGAAATAGGGTGTCCATTATTAAATATCTCTTCAGGGCACAGGCATAAATATTAAAATTTATTGTGTATTTAGGGGTTGTATTTGGGTATTTTAGTGAGTCCGTGAAGCGTAAGAAGGCATGATGGAAAGTGACAGGAGGCAGGGGAGGGAGGAAGTAAAGGGAGAGGACGGAAAGAGAGACCCGCACAGCAGACACGGCCAGCTGGTGGTCTCCCCCTCCTCACATGGTCTTTTTTTTTAGCGTGTGAGTGCATAATCCGTGGGTGGACCCCACTTCCTTATTCGCAAGCTCCTCTGGCCCTGGTCCCATGTTTTACAGGTTCTGTGACAGTTAATTACTCACAAGCTCCTCTGGCTCTAGCTTTTTATTAACATAACGGGCATAGGACATTAGACCACCCAATAACGGTGTTGTTTTAATGTCAAAGATGGAGCTTGCATGTCCTCCATTAGGACGGCTTTTTAGCAGCGCCTAACTCTACCCATAAACACTGCCCTGCCGAGAAATGGTGGGTTTTCACACATTGGATTGTTAATGAAAAGGGTATGCTAAGAAGAAAGAAATAAAAGTGTGGAAAGTAGATGAACTAGTTCAATCAATGGCATTGAAAGGCAGGGCAATGCAAAATTTTTCAAGTTGGGGACCCCATATGGCATCTCTTACGTATATGTCACTTCGTTTTCATTGAAAGCTATACTCAGCGTTGGAGTTGAAGCTCCGAATCATATGAGGGTACCCATTATAATCATGGTGATCTCTACCCAATATCTATACATCCATTAAAAAATATATATGTTTACAGGAGGTTGATGGATCCTCCTCACCCATATGATCATAGAGTGTGCCCAACCTTTTCAAGTGGGCCGCTGCCAAAGCATCATTTCATGTTTCCTTTCTTGGAGGATAACGAGCAAAAACTAACACTGCCAAATCCTGAAAAAAAAAAAAAAAAACGCTGTTTAACCATCAAAATCTTGATATATATCTCCACCTATAAATTACATTGCCAAATTAAAAGTTGGACTTTGTTTTAGGTTGCAGTTTACCATCCTATTTGGCTAGTGATTGAAACTCTTTATTCAAGAAAAAGACAACAAAAATAAAAAAATAAAAAAGAAAATTAAGAAATTGTGCACATTATTTCTGGTGCAATTCTATCAGTGCGGTAGACTGCAAGTTAAGCAAAACTTGTGTCCAGATATCAATTCTTACAGCACTTTGTCTGAAGAGATCCAAAACCCAAGTCTCCCTTTCTCCAACCTAACTCTTCATTCATTGGATTTTCTCCCTATCTGACCGTTGGGCTGGATGCCGACCAAATAACAACTGCACAGCCAGGCCCCACCGGAAGTGGATTATTTTTGTCGTGTTGTATTGCTGTTGGTGTTCTGCAATATTTAGTTACTGTAATTTCCCGCTTCTGAACCCATCTTACCAACCTGAAAAAGAGAGTTTAAAATAACATTAACCTGCCATTTTAATGGATCAATAATGACACTTTGGCTATAGGGCAGATGAAAGCGGCTCTGATTCTGTTGTTTTAATGTCAGATGAGCAATCATTAATTTTTTGGGGTTTTGCATTCTATGCTTTTGGAATGGGTTAGTCGGTGCATTGCTTGCCTGTAGCTAGATTTCCATAGCAAACAATATGGTACGTGTATGAATACTATGCCACCTAGTAACATGGTACCTGCAGCCTGCCAATTTTCTCATCTTACATTTTGCTAGAAAATTTTATTAGTTCTGGACTGTGTTATGAATTGATCTAGTATTGGGCCTGATCACTCTTGAGGGTCTCTGAAACTTTGAATTTATGATCATCAATTAGAACTTCCACTTTCACACCCAACAGTTATGCAGCTAATTAAGGAGGTGAAAAAGAAGCAAATATCAGATGGTGTTAAAAGAGCAAGTCTCCTCATCAACATCCGAGGTTATGACGTTATGTTCCCCAACTTGGGAGTAGGAAATGGCACGCCTATCTCATGTTAACCAGCAATATAATATACTGGCAAGGACAAAAATCTGAGTCTTGTTTTTTGTTTTGCCATTGTATGTTTCCTACAGAGAATAAAAAGAATTATCATCATCAATTAAATTATAGCAAGGTCCCCCCCTACCTCTCCATTCAATATATATCATCCATGAAAGCTCTCTTTCTTTTGCCAATTAACCCAGAGCTCAAATCAGCTTTCGGCCATACAAATGCATGCCCCTTTAAAAAGTATTTGCAAATTTTTTGGAGACCTCTAAGCACTTAATCATGAAACAAAATTCTCATCAGATCCCTTAAACTTGAGGAAGCCCACATGATTTTACAACCAGTGCAGTAGCTTTTTCTGATTTGCTATTAAAATTCAAAGAGGAATGTAACAGTAGCTGTGCAAGCTGTGATTTCTTTATTCCTATATTCAAAGTGCTTTTGTGCTCCATGTGGAGTCTTAGCATATATCACATGCTCCCATCCTCCTTTACATCACAACATTATTCCTAATCCTTTCTTTTTATCCAAAGCTCCTTCCTCATCTTTCTGTCCCCTTTCATTCTGTCAATTCTCACTCACTGGCAACTCTCCTTTTACTAAACATAATTATTAGTAAAACTAACTTGGACTATATATACTCGGCGTCCAATAGCGCACTTCTGCTAATCAGTGCACTCATTTCTAAGTACATTTTTTAAGATATAAATAAGGTTTTTGATGCATAGAGGCGTGATATGATTCCAAAATATGGCATAATTATGATCAATGTGGCCCTCTTTTCAGCTCAAACCCAATAACGCAATATCCAATCTGTGTTTGCTTCTTTATTATTTTGTCTTGGGTTTCCGTTATGTATATATTCTCTTGGCTAGAAATTGGCACTGCTTCTGTTTTGCTATAAAAAGCTGTGTATAGTCCATATTCCATATTATCTTTTAAGCCATGGGCTCCAAACTTGAAAGCTTTGGATTGTAAGAGAAGAGACACGGCATGTGCAAGATTGATAGTGTTCATCATGCGCATGGGTCATTGCGTCAAGATTTGGACTCTGGTGGTAGAGGTATATATCCAGTAGTAGTGGGGTTGGGGTGGCAGATGCTGCCTCTTCTTCTCTCTTCCACTCTCCAGCAATATTACCTTCTCTCTTTCTTTTCATATACCCAGTCACCAATCAAATCATATCAAATATGTGTTCATTATTGATACAATGGAGAGTCCCACAACTGGAAAGTGTTCCCACCCAATCAACACTATGGTCCTTTTTTTCCTTTTTTATTGTGTTTTTGATGTTCATGATTTGTGAATATTACATGTCCCTATTGTTTCTTCAAGAATCAACGGTAGTGTCCATTTCCTCGAAGCAATTAAGTATTAACTATTATGGTCAAACTCCTAGTCCATGATTCATGCTTAACTAAAAAGATTCCATCCATTAATTTTAATTGTTTGAATAAATTTATAAATCCAATGGAAGTATTGCTATCTTTAGGTTGACAAAATTGCCATTACATATAATTTTTTTAGGTTTTCCCCCATTTTATATCCTTTATCATTCTCTCTCATTTATCCAAGTACTATTATCATCTTATTTTTTCTTAACCCTCCTTCCCACTAGAAAAAAAAAAAAAAAGTTTAATTACTAGTTGTATTATAGCTTGGTTCTCTTGAATAACAAGAATCTTTATTTAAAATAAGATATTATTAAGTGCTTTTCATTCATACATAATAGATAGGTTACACAGTTAAAAGTAACCCTTACTCTTTTTCATTTTTGAAATGAATAATCTTATAAAAAAAAAAAGATAGATGGGGAGATTCAAACTATAAATCTCCCTACTTTCTATATTTTAAGGCGTAAGAAAATCAATTAGACTACTCCTTATTAGCATATTTTTTTAAATTATAACTTTGCCTAATAAATCATTTTATAAGATGTGATATTTATTAGTAATTTCTTGCATTCTAAATATTTTTAAACCATACTTTTTGTCTAAGAAAAATTTCGCTGAGCTTGCATGTATATTAAATACCTTGCTTGGATTATGAAAAATAAGAAAAAAGAAGGCATCTTTTTTTTGGATATTTCAGAACTTTTTTAAAAAACAAGATTATAATAATTAAAATTTTTAATCTTTTTATATTATAAGATCACCATTGATCATCGATAAATGGCAAGCGAACTTCCATTGAATGAAGGTTCGTAACAAATAGCAAAAATTCGTGTCCGGACCATGGGATCGGGCTTTTCTTGCTAGGGATGAATGAAATTTGAGTTGAAAAAAAATGCACATCTTGATGCTAAAGGGGCCTAGTTTCATCAATGTGGATCACATCCTATCCATGTTGAACAAGTTCGAGGTTGGCATTCGGAACGTCAAACTTGATCAGGAGTTCAGGACAACTAAAGTCCACAGGTGGGGTTGGTGTTCTGTTGCCATCCACATTGAATCTGGGCTTAGCTTACTCTCAACGACGGCTGCCTTTGGCAAAATAACCTAATTCCAGAGGGAATCATAAAATTTTATTTTTTTTATTTTACAAAAAAAAATTAATTATAATAATTAAATATTTCAATGTAACACCCTTAATTTTATATTTTTTATTTTTTATTATTTTTGGGTAAATATTGATATTTTATTTTATTTGAATTTTAGGAAATTATTTGAAATTTTTCGAATTTTAGAAATCGAGTTCGATTTTCAAAAAATAAAAACTTTGATGATTTTTAAAAATTAATTTAAAGACCACGTGGCAAAACTAAAAATATATTTGGAGTCTACGAATTTTTCTGAATTTTTTAAAATTTTTTTCGGAATTTTTGGGTCTCGTTTTTTGTCCCAAAGCAGAGTAAAAAATTTAAAATTTTGTATCATGAATCGAACCGACCGAATCGAACCGGACCGGATCGGACCGACCGAATCAGGCCGGCTCCTTTTTCTTCTTCTTCTTCTTCTTCTCCTCTTCCCGCACGCGTTCTCCTCCCTCTCTCTCTCTCTCTCTCTCTCTCTCTCTCTCGTTTTCTCTCTCCTCTCACCTCCCCTCGCCGGCCGGCCGCCTACCCAGCCTCTCCACCTCGCAGATGCGCCACCCCAGCCTCCTCCCATCGCCGGCCGCCTCCTGGAATGATGGGAAATGTCGCGCGAAGCGACGCGCAGCGCCCCGCTTCGTCTTCCAGGCTGAAATCCGGCTGATCCGGCCACCGATTGGGTCGGGTCTTGTGTCTAAACCCATCTACACCTCGAGAGTTTTCCATAGACACCAAGAACACCAAAATCTATCTAGCGGTTTGTCTAATTTTTGTCTGGGAAGTTTTAGCCCATTTCGACTTTTGGGTTAGATTTCTCGTAAACTATGAATCCCACGAGAAAATTGAGAGTACCAGAGCACTCCACTCGTCAAGAGCTTCGCGGCAATATAAATTTAGAAATTTTCCGACAACGCTTTTCAGTGAGTCCCACGGAACTTCGTAGTGATTTTTCGAGCATTAAATGAGCTTAGAAAATTTCGTAAAAATTTTATACTAACCTCCGTGTTGTAGGCTTCGTGTAGGTATCTTCAATTCGCGAAAATTCAACAGTTGTCCAGGTTTGTGAACTTCCGGCCAGACAAACTGGCTATAAAAAAAGTCTCCGAATTGGATTGAGATTTTGGCTACCCCACCATTGTCAAACATTCTGAGCGCGTCCCCGAAGTCGGAATCTGCATAGGTAAACCTGAACCTTACTTTTTCGTAATTTCTAGTACTTAAATGGGATTAAAAATCCATAAAATATTCGTGGTAGCTCAGAAAATTATGATTCTTTTTGCATTAGCTTAGTAATATTGCTAAGGACCGCGGGGCAAAGTTTTAGAATTTTTAGAGCTTGTTTGGATAGTTTTTGCAAAAAGAGTCAATTATAAGGACTAAATTAAAATTTTACATATTGTGATTGATGATTATTTGGATGGACCCAGGACGGGCTGTGTGATGTGATTGAGTTGTGGATATATGGGTGGTGAATATAGAAGTGTGTTTTAAGCCTTTTTGCAGGTTGGGTAGGTCCTAGGTATAGGGGAGACTCTACCGGATTTTTGGCACGACTTAGGACATATTTGGTCTTTTTCTTAGTTTGTATTGAGTCAAATTTATTAAATGATTATAATAAAATTGTCAGGTAAGCCGAGAAAGCCTTCTTCCTCCGCCCAGCCACCACAGTTACCGCTGTCAAGTCTGTGAGTAAAATATTAATTTTAATTGTAATTTCAATATTATTATATGTTCAAGCATGCCCATGCATCACTTATATGTATATATCTATGTAGTTAAACTCTAGGCACGTTTTATGTTGCATTCGCAACTGTTAAAGTGCCATGTATGTTGTTGTGGTAATTTGGAGCAGTGTGCGTGCGTTGGCGTGCGTGTGATGTGGTGTTGGTTATGGACAGGACGGGTAGACATAGCTTGAAATCTTCGCTGGGACCCGATCCTTCGGGGGTAGTCACAGCTTGAGTTCTTCGCTAGGACCCTGATTTGGTTTATTAAGCGAAAGTCCAGCTTGAGTTCTTCGCTGGCACAGGTTGGATTTAAGAGAGCTGTATAGGAGATCAGCTCCCATATATTATGATTGATATTACTGGGTGTGTGAGTGCTCCAAATTTACCTTTTTGCTGTTATGATGTGAAAATATTGCTGATGTTGCATTTCACTCTATAGGGTGCATTAGCTTTAGATAGTTATAAAGATTATGGTTAAAATTGATATTTTACTCTCTGAGTCGAACACTCACTCCTGTTCAATATTTTTCCAGGCTATAGGAGGGTATTATTGAGGTTAACCTGCTTTTCTCCCTCGCAGGTCGTTTATTATGTTTGTATAATTCTGTAAACTTCTAGAATTTCTGCATGGGTTAGAAATATTTATTTCATTTGGGTCTGTAATATAAATTTTTATTTTGGACCTGTAAACTTATTATTTTATGCATGTTGATAGACTGGATGAGGGAGCTGAGCTCCCATTTATTTTTAATGACATTTGAGTATGTGGAGGGTGAGCTGAGCTCCCCAATTGATTACATAATGTGTTTACAGATCGGGTGAGTCAAAAACTCCCCGTTGAAAGGTCCATTTTATGGTCGGACTCTGTCCGGTTGAATTCTTGAAATTGGGCCCAAATGGACCTTAGAGTTGGGTTAAGGAATAGTTAGGCTTACTACAGGCCTCGGGGGCTTTAGGCTGGCCCAGGTCCTAGTGTCGGTCCGGCCCATAGGTTGGGTCGTGACAAATGTGGTATCAGAGCTTAGGCTCCAGATTCATAGGGAAAATTTGTCTAAAGTGTTAGGAAGAGTCTAATAGGAGTCACATGCGAGAAAATAGGGTCCACATTCGTCTTGCATTATCATCTTTGCTTTTATTTTCTACTTTATATATTGTGTGTAAATATGAGTCTATAGAGCTGTGCAATATGCTATTTTGAATTTTGTGGGCTAATGATGCTGAATTTCAGGAAAATGCGCAGAAGCAGGAGAGCTGCCACTGTACCAGAACCAAATGTGCCTGACGAGGCATCGGCACAGGATAAGGCGCCTGCCCCGAGGAGGCGGGGTAGGAGGCCTAGAGCTACTCAAGTAGAAGAGCACCTGCCACCAGTTCAGGATCAGTCTTTTATGGCACAGGGTCCCATAGACCCAATGGCAACTACTCTAGCTGGTTTGCAGAGAACCATCGATATGATGGCACAGTATATGGTCCACCCTCCCCAGCAGCAGCAGTCGACCGCACTAAGAGAGGAACCTTACAAACAGATAATCAATTTCAAGAAGTTGGTGCCTGGTACTTATGATATGTCAGACGATGAATATCGATTTTTGGATTCTATGACAGGCGAGAGCAGTGCGATTGGTGATAGAAAACTTATAGAGTGTATACAGCATGTCATGGGGCCTATGCCTAGACAATGGATGAATGACCACATATTACCTCGGATGGAGGGTTTGTCGTGGACTCAGTTTGTGGAACTGTTCATCAACCGGTTTGTACCAGAAAGTTTCAGAGATAAAAAACAGTGGGCCTTCGAGGCCTTAAGACAGAATGGCAGGTCTATAGATGAATATGCTACAGAATTTCTGGAATTGAGTAGGTATGCCCCTACAGCAGTAGTTATAGAAACTATGAAGGTGAAGAGGTTCCTAAAGGGGCTTGACAGGAGGTATGCAAACCTAGCCATGATGTCGGATCAGTCTTTTGATGTTGTGGTTGATCGAGCTAGACAGATTGAGATTAGCTATGCTGTGGATGACAGCGGAAGGGCAAAGAAAAATAGAGCAGAGGGTTCTTCAGGTGTTCTCCACATGGGTGCTCCGGATAGTGGTGGCCAGAGTAATTATAGAGGAAGAAGTAGGAACAAGAAGAGTGGTTGTAGACACAAAACTTGAGGGTTCAGGCCAGGGTACGGATCCAGCAGTGGTCATAGTTCGGGGTACAGTAGTTCTGGGTCTGGTTCAGGATCCTCCTTTGCACATTGTGCACAGTGTGAAAGAGGGCATTCAGGACCTTGTATGATGGGTTCAGGAGTATGCTTCAGGTGTGGCCAACTAGGTCACTTTGCTAGGGAATGCCCCGTGTTCAGCGAGCCACAGATGGGGTCACAGGGTTCTGCTACAAATGTTCCTCGTCAGTTGTATCCTGGTGCTTCGGCAGATAGCAGATCGATTCGATGGCCAGGTGAGGACAAGGAGGACGTGGATTTAGAGGCAGATCAGGAGGTAGAAATCAGTATCAGGGTTTTACCACTCAGGGTAGGGGTCAAGCTTGGGTTTTCACCCTGACCCACCAGGATGCTCAGGCTTCCAATGCAGTTATGGCAGGTATTCTTTTGGTCTGTTCCTATGAGGCTTGTGTTTTAATAGATCCGGGTGCTACGCACTCATTTGTCTCCCCAGTGTTTGTGTAACACCCCTATGTTCGATAGTGCGTTATACTGTTCCGATGACCAGTGTTACCCGGATAGCTAGGATGCCTAGAACTACACTTCGATATGAGTGAGGAGACATAAAATAATGAAATACAAGAAAAGAAAATACAAGAAAAATAAATGAAAAATAATAGTAAAGAAATGTAACCAAGTTAAGCGAGCCGAGAACCCTAGCGATGGGTGACCGCACCGGGAAGTCATGGCGTGGACCGTTGACTAGCCCTGGACCACGGGAAACCCTAGAAAATATTTTTAGGACTTAAAGAGACATCAATTGAAGTACAAATACCATTAGAAATATCAAAGAAAAATTAATTAATTAGTACAAAGAAAAGTGAGAAATCGAAAAATGGACAAAACCTGGTGTTACCGAAAAATCGGGAATGCAACCCGAACAGGGGCATTGTGATCATTTGACATATCGAGTTGTCTTTTGACCTAAATTTCCATTAAAAATAAATGATATTACACTTGGAAAATGTCATAAAAAAAATAAATTAGTGGTACTTAATGTAAATAGCAAAAATGGAGAGTTAAAGGTGGGAAAATGAAAGTTAAGATTAAATTAATATTAGATTAAGGTTAGTGCTCCACTCACCCATCAAAGTGGACCATTATCTCTTTATTTGGACAGCAGATCACCTTCTTCCTCATTTCTTAAAATTCCAGCCAAAATTCTCTTCCATGGAAGCATCCATGGTGTCAACATGCAAGGGCAAAAACACCACCTTCAAGCCATGATCTTCACAAGTTGTCTTCATTAAAGTTGCTCTACATAGCTTGGGCAGTAGATAGGCAGCAAGAAGACCAAGTTTTGGAGAGATTTTGAAGAGTTTCCAAAGTGGTAAGTTTGAGTTTTTGGTTAGTGCTTCATTAAAGTTAATAAGGAGGTTATGGGTACTTGAATTGTGAGAAGAATTTTGAAGTTTGATGTTCTAAGGGAGATGTTTATTTTTGGCAGCCATGAAAACTCTTTAAGGGCAGTTCATTTTTGCTTGTATATGGTGGATTAAAGGATTGATTAAATATTTATGTATGTAAGAAATTATTTGGGTGATGTATACTTAGTATATGTGAATGTGTATTGAAATTTGAATGCTTGGAAATTATGGGAATGTAATGCATGAATCGGAAGCCTGGTTAGGTGAACCATAAGGATGTTAATTCATATTTAGATTATGGAATATTAATGTTGAATTGTGTTAGTTGTGATGGCAGTTTGGGTATATGTGTGATGGTGTGAAGTTGGACATGTAAATGAGCATGAATAGGTGACTAAATTGTTGTAATTGATTTTGACAAATTCTGCACTTAATGGTGTATGTTGAATGTGATTGTAAGCTGCCAAAATGATCAATAAAATGTTGTGAAATATGTTTAGGTTAGGGTACAAACCAGAAATATAACACCCCTATTGGTATAGCCTGGTATATTTCACTGTTCTGGTGACCGGTGTCGGTCTGGACAATTAATGGGATTAGGGCCACACTTAAGACAACTTGAGAAGCCATAAACACAAATAATTAGTAATGTTTAATTAGTTAAGTATAAATAAGAAAAACAGAACATAAGAGGTTAAACGAGCCGAGAGTCACAGCGACGAGTGACCTCCTTGGGAACGACTGCGAAGTCGTTTTAAACTCAAATTTCGAACCATAAAAAGTGACACTGCGGTCCTTAGGACCCTTATGAACACAGTGGAAAAGAGAAAATCACGAAAAAGAACTGTTAAGCCAGTCAAATAATTAGGTCAGGGAGCCGGAAGAAATATTGGATTATTTGCAAACCGGGATAAACCGGCGAGGGGCAATTTGGTCAATTGACCCCGAGAGCTGACTCCTGACCTAACTGTCAAATAAAATTGGAGAAAATAAAATTTTAGAATCAAGAATTAAATTAAAGAACTAATAGAAAAAAATAAATAGAAAAAAAAAAGAAGAAAAAAAGAAAGAAGATGGAAAAGTCAAAGTGATGGCATCATGTATGATGTCATAAAGGCTTAATTGATTTATTTTATTAATTTGGAGATTTTTGGTCTTCAAAAAGGGGATAAGATTAAAGAAAAGAAAAGAAAAAAAAAATAAAACACAAATCTTCTTCTTCCAAAACGTCACTCTCTCTCCCTCACCCTCTCCCTCTCCACAAACTCCATTAAAGCTCAATTTTGAGCTTGAAAATCATAAGATTTCACCATAGAAAAATTAGCCACCATAGTTAAAGCTTATCTAGGCAACTTGAGAAGAGGATTGAGCAAGAAAGAAAGAAGGAAAATTTGAAGGAAAGGAGGAAGAAAATTGCTACACAAAGGTTAGTATGCTAAACTCTTTATTTATCCATTTAAATGCATATGTGATGGTTGAAAGTGAGCTTAGAACTTGATTAAATGAAATAAACATGTGAGAATGACCATTGCTGAAATTTGGCCTGGTTGAAGGGAGTATGAATTTCATGAATTTAATGGGTTTGAATGAGTTTAGAAACCTTCCTTAGTTGAATGATTAGCATTAAAACCATTAAGTGTGATTAATTGCACAATTTGAGTGAATTAGGGTTTGAATGTTAGGCTTTATGAACCAAAATTTGGAGAAATGCATAAATGGCATGTTGGACCTATTGTGAAGTGAAATAATGGTCAATTATGACCAAATAACTTGTGTGGGAATGATAGGAAACTAAGTTAAATTCGGAGGTAAATGGTCATCTTGTGGCAAAGATGACCAAACCCACTTTGAAGTATCAAAACTCAAATTTTACAAGTCTAATTGATATGCCACCAATTGGAGATGAAAATAGACATAAAATAACACAATTTTCATTAAGGAACCATGTCCAAAAACTGACTAACTTGGTGAACCAATTGACCAAAGTGAAATGAGAGCAGGCTGCCACTGCACCAAACTGACCAAATGAACAGTTTGGTCATAACTCAAGCTAGGAAGGTCAAATTGACCTGAAATTTTACCAGCAATTAGATAAGATATAGACCTAAAACTTTCATGAAGAACACCATCCCAAATTATGCCATTAACCTAGTCAAATTATTGAGCAAAGTGGAGTTACTGTACCTGCGATTCTGCAGAATTGCCATTGAGCAGTAAAGTTCCAATGGCTATAACTCTCTCTAGAAAACTCCGATTTAGGCGATTCTTAAACCGATGGAAACCTAAGACATAGTAGAACATTTCATATGAAGAAAGTTAGACCAAATTATGAACTTAACTTGATCAAATTACTGAACAAAGTTGGACCAAAAATCTGCCAGAACTAAAATCTCAGCATGAACAGTGCACGTGAACAATAATTGTATTCTGGCCATAACTTGAGCTACAAAACTCTGATTGGGGTGATCCAAAAATTAGAATACACTTAAGACAATAAGGAACATTTTCTATGGAGGAAGTTTTGCCAAATTCCAACAGTAGATGGACCAATGAAACAGTGCAATTTAGAACTCCAAAACCGAAAATTGGCAATTTTGCCTAAAAGACCTAGCTTTGAGAAAATGGCTAAAACCAACAAGTTTAGTGATCAAAATGTGGTATGTGGGTGAAGTTGGAATTCCCATACCTATTAAGCCTTAGAAAGTCAACTATTTGACTTGAATAGTGTAGTGAATAGTAACCCGAAACACAAAATTTAAAGAACGTCGAATTTAGCACGTTAGAGCTAGGTAATTGTGAAGCTAAATTTATTTTGGATTTATGTTAAGTTCTAGTACTGAAACATTGTAAAATTGTGTGTTTCAGTTGAAAAGAATATCGGGAAGGAACCCGAGGAACCGAGTCGAGGCTAAAGGACGACTCGCTTGAGGTTTGTGCACAATAAACCTTATTTAAGCATTTTACCCTTGAAAAATTGATTTAGCATGCATTATGAATTTATGAACTTTTGTGTTGCCACCTTGTGATCAAATTGTAACTTTGGAAATTGATTTGATTTTTGTATGCAATATTTGAATGAAATGTTTGAAATGGATTTTTGATTCACACTTAACATGACAGTTACTTATTATTCCTCCTCCATTTATGGGGTTGAGATCGTTTATTTTCCTCCCTCTCTGGCTTGCCAGTTGAGGTTGTAGATCGAATGAGTACTCATTAGCTAGCTAGCCACCTCCCTCATTGACTTTGATTAATGGGGTTGAGATTGCTTTGTCGTGGTGTACAACACGGCATTGATCAGAAATTTTGTGTCATGACTTAAGTTGTGTATGACTTTGACAACACTGTGTTATGAAATTGTTTGACTAAACTGTGTTTAATAGATTATTTGACAAAATGGTGTTATTAGGAACTTTGATAATTGTTGAAATGTGTTTGAGAAACATTTGAATTGTGTTTGGCAATGAATGATTTAATTATTACATTTAAAATTTTTATTGTGCACCACTGAGTATTTTTATACTCAGCGATGGCTTATTTTGCTGTCGCAGATAAGAGCAAGGAAAAAGCAGCAGAGTGAGCTGCTACTGAGTTGAAGATCACATCAAGCTTTTGTACGGGTATTATTTTATACCCTTGTAGATAATTTTGATGTAAATATAGGAATGTTGTATGTATCAATGAAAGTTGAGCAGTTGTAAATAAATTGTAATAATATTATTTTGGGTTTGCTTCTGAAAATTTAATATTTATAAATATGAATTTTCTGCTTTATGGCCTGCTAATGAAGTATTAAAAATTTTGTGATGACCAAATTTGATTAAATTGTGGAAATTGCTTTGAAGTGATTTGAATTGGGTTGATTTGAGTTTTATTGGAGATTGGGAGTTGTGGAAAACTTTTGAAAGTGCTTTTTACAGGTCTTTGAAGAACTGGTTTCTCAAAATACAGAGGAAACTCTGTCAAAATTTTTATAAAATTTGCGGCAAAAATTAAATGGACAAAATTTTTTTTACTAGTCCTTAAGCTTTGAATAAATGGTTTTTAATTCTCACTAAAATGCTCACCACTTCCAAAATGTAAGAAAATTGTTTTAAAATCCCTTGTAGGATACTTAAAGAGTTATCGGTAGGTGAAGTTCGGTAGTTCATTAAGTATTCTACGGGATCATGTTATGCCTTACGGAGGGGTAAGGTGTGACAAGAAATGGCATGAAGGTAAAGTTTGGTAAGGGTTAAAGGTGATCTTTGATGAGTATGAATAAAATGTAATAGGGCAGTTTGTGTTTTGGTCTTAGAACCTTAAGTGTGTGGCTCCAATTGGTATGAGACAATTGGAGGTGAAACTAGGCACAAAATGTGCCAACTTTCATGAAGGAAGCTTGCCGAAATTCTGCTTGTAAGGTAGCTTGAAAAATGACCAAAATCCGGATTAAGTGCAAATAAGGCCTGAAAATTTACCATTTGGGCAGTAGTTAGTGTTTAGGCCATAACTCACTCAAAATAGGTCCAATTGACCTGAAATTTTGACCATAAATAGTTAAGACCCATATCTACAAGTCTTATGAAGACACCAAAGCCCAGAAATGACCATAAGCAAGTCAAACAGCTTGCATAAGTTCGGGTCTAAAAACTGGCCGAACCAAAATTGACCTAAAATGACCTAAAGTGACCAATTTTGATGTAATTTGACCAGCAATAGTAAAATGACCATAACTTGGTCTACATAACTCAGAATGACCTGAAATTTTGCCCTGCGTGCAATAAGACATAGATCTACAAGTTTGTAGTTTTGACTGAAACCCGAAAACCGAGGGAACTAGGTCGTCCGGCTAGGTCAAACTAGTATCCTGGAATCCAGCGAATTGCTAGAAAATGCAAGATACATAGAAATGAATTTGGTAATATGTACCAACCCTAAGAGACTATCGAATGTGACATATTAATAACATTAAAACCTAATTTACCTAGAATACATCGAGGGTCAACATATTAGGTTGACTAAGGAACTAATAGAATTCGATAAATTAATCATTGAACCTTATTCTTAGAGACTGTTTAAATGAGTACTGAAACACTTCAAATTGTGTTTCTCAGTTAGCAACGACTCAGGGAAAGAGAAGGAAATACTGAGTCAGAGCCAAGAGGCATATATCAAAGGTTTGTGCACAATAAGTATTTCTTTTGAATTTTTCAATTGAAATAAATTATGATTATTTATATGTTATTGTTTTAAATTGTGTTTGTGCACAATAGCTATTTCTTCTGAATTTTTCAATTGAAATAAATTATGATTATTTGTATGATATTATTTTAAATTGTTTTTGTGCACAATAGTTATTTCTTTTGAATTTTTCAATTGAAATAAATTATGATTATTTATATGTTATAGTTTTAAATTGTGTCCGTGCACAATACTTTTATATTCACTGCTTTTACTAGCAAATTTATGTGGAGAAATGAGTTATGAATAAGTTTTGATTGCTTTGGTTTTTGGAATATTATTTGAAACTTATTGTGTTGCCAACTTTGCAAATGAAAATTTTGAGATAAAATGTGATTTATGGTTTGTATAAAATATTGTGATTTGAAATTATTTTGATTTACACTTGGCATGACACTGTTAATATATTCCTCCCTCTTTGACCTATCAGTCTGGGGTGAGTGTGATTATGTTCCTCCCTCTTTAACTTGCCAGTCTGAGGTGAGTGTGGATGAGTACTCATTATTCAGCTAGCTTCCTCCTTCATTGATTTCGATTATTGGGGTGAGTGTGTCTTGTCGTGGTGTACAACACGGCATGTGTGGAAAAATTGTGTCATAGCTTAAATTGTGTTATCGATCAGCAACACTGTATTATTTAGTTATTTGATCAAATTGTGTTAATTCAATTATTTGATCAAATTGTGTTATTGATTTGCAAAACTATATTACTCAGTTATTTGATCAAATTTATGTTATATGAACTTTGTAAATTATGAATTGGAATTGTGAACTATTTGATTTGTAAATTGTCAATAAAAGATTTATGTATCGCATTTCAAATTGTTATTGTGCACAACTGAGTAAATTTTACTCAGCAATAGCTTTTTATTACTGTCGTAGGTAGACAGACTGACAGGGCAGCAGACTAGGCTGCTAGTACTACATTGAGAGATCATCGGGTATATTGAGTATACCACATTTTACATTTTGTACTGTAATGTATGTTCACTGTATGTATATATTG
Source organism: Hevea brasiliensis (assembly GCF_030052815.1). NCBI lineage: Eukaryota > Viridiplantae > Streptophyta > Magnoliopsida > Malpighiales > Euphorbiaceae > Hevea > Hevea brasiliensis. The sequence continues at coordinate 4,909,140 of NC_079504.1, read as the reverse complement.
TTCTTGGTTTTGAGCAGTTGTAAATTAAAATTGTACATTGAAGTTGTAAAGTAAATTATGAGTTATTTTGGCTTGTAAAATTTATACTGTATTTCTTTTATCTCAGTCTTTGAAAAATTATTGTGGATTTGAGTTGAAAAACATATTGTGTTGAATTATGTTGGAGTTTGAGATTGAGAAAAATATTGAAGTGCTTTTTACATGTTTTTAAAGAACTGTTTTGTCCAAAATACAGATGGCACTCTGCCAAAATTTTTACAGAAATTATTAATAGTCCAAGTATGTTAGCTGTTTCACTTCAGTTCAAAAAGGTTTTTAACCCCTGTAAATAGTGCTCACCACTATAAAAAGAAGTAAGAAAAGTTTTAAAATCCCTTGTAGTGTATTTAATGGGTTATCAGTAGACGAAGTTGGTAATTCATTAGGTATATTATGGGATCATGTTATGCCTTACAGAGGGGTAGGGTGTGACATGTTTTAGTGGTATCAGAGCTAGTTTTTAAATTCTGTTTTCACATGTTATTTGAATATTCTTTCTTCATAGTACAACTGCTCAATATCATTGTTTGATACATACAGTACATTACATTATAAATATGCACTAACGGGAGGAAATCTCCTTGTGTTATTTGTTTAGGAGGTCTAAGATCCTCGCATTGACTATGGAAGAGGGTGATCGTTCAGTCGATCAATCTATAGAGGCTGAGGTGCAAAGGGATGCTGACCCTACACAATGTCGATGGTTCAAGAACACCAACCCCGCATGATCAGTAGTTTCTGCTCGATTCGCTCGTGAGATGGTCGCAATGTTCCAACAAATGGCTGGTAATATGCCTACTCAAGCCCCAATACAGACACCAGTGATACAACCACAATCTTCTGCTAGACAATATGACAAATTGATGAAATATGGGGCTACAGAGTTCAAGGGGATAGTAGACCCTTTAGAGGCTGAACAGTGGTTAGAGATGATGGATAGGGTGTTCAAGAAGCTACATTGTATAGAGGAGCTCAGATTTGAATACTCAGTATCTTTGCTATAAGGGGAAGCTTATGACTGGTGGAAAACCATTCCCCACAGTTTGGTAGAACCTGCAGTGCTAACATGGAATGACTTTCTCAGAGAATTCAGACAAAAATATGTCCCCGATGCTTATGTAGACCAGAAGCTGCAAGAGTTCCTAAGTCTGAAACAAGGGAGTAGATCGGTGGCTGAATATGAAAGGGAATTTTCCCGCCTAAGCCATTATGCAGTAAGTCTACTTTCTACCAGTAGGGAGAGATGTAAGAGGTTTGAAACTGGCTTAAAGCCTAGTATCAGATTACAAGTGGTCGGATTCAAACATAACAACTTCTCTGAACTTATTTCTCAAGCACTAGAATTAGAAAGAATTGAATCTGAAGTGGCTCCTAAGAAAAAGAAATCAGAGAAGACAGAAAAAGAGGGAAAGTCAGTAGAACAGAGTTCTCATGGTCCTACTGAAAAGAGGAAAAACTTTGGGGGATACAACAGAGGTAGTAAGAAGTCCGGTAGAGATAGATCTTCTGGACAGAAACCACCCCGATCTGATCAGCAAACTCAATAGAAACCCAGAAATGCGCTGTCAGATCGACTTTGTGAAACTTGTGGTAAACCACATAGTGGGGTATGTTATAGAGCCATAGGAGCATGTTTTAATTGTGGAGAGGCTGGTCATTTTGCTAGGGATTGTGTAAATCCATGTCGTTCTGGATCATTTACTACACCAAAGGGATCAACCCAAGTTTCTACCCCAAAGAGTTCACCATCAGTTAGTAGAGGCAGAGGTAGAGGTAGGGGTAGTACACCTAGAAGTCAGAGTACTGTGAATCAGCCAGAACATGGTGTGACACCCCTTACCCGACTACAGTGTAGCCGAGCAAGTTATGCCACTTAGTGTGCCGGAGCACTCTATTTTATCTTAATTCATTTTTATCATGGTTTTGAATACAATTTGTGAAATATAATTCATTTAAGCCATTTATCGAAATTATTATTTATTTGAGGTTCCGAAAATTTTAAAAAAAATCCGGCAGAGTACCGGCTAAAAATGGAGAAAACAGTTCTTCGGAACCTGTGAAAAACACTTCCAATATTCACATTCAATCATTTCCAAACTCCAATATCAAAATCTCATCAATATTTCTCAATTTCAGTTCTCAACATTTGTCAACCATTCATTTCTCAATCATTCATCCATCTCATATGATACCATGCATATATGATAGATAAACATTCACTTTTCCATTTACAACCACACTTTTCATTATTTACATGAATATCAAAATATATTACATAAGTTCAAATACTTATGAGAAAATAAAATCAATTACCAAATACCAAAATGACATCTAGCGTCCTACCGATGCACTGCTGACAGTGAGGTGACACAGACACTATGCAGAACTGTGAACCGCCTTACCGAATCTGTGGTCTACTGGCGCTCTGTCCAATCTTCAGTACCTACGCGTTGCAAAAGCGACGCGCTAAGCATAAAGCTTAGTGGTGCAAATAATAAAATAGAAAGAAATAATATGCAAATAAAAATCATAATTTCTTAGCCATTGTGTTCATAAGAACTGAATAATTACCAACTTAGTATTTAGTCGAGGGCTAATTACGTTTTATGATATTAACTTCTTCATGAATTTTAAGTTTCTTGTATTCTATCGTAATCATTCCTGATATTTAGTTTTCGTATTTTCTTTAACAATCAGTTCAATTACAGTTATACTTTTTCATGCCCAAGTAACCTATACAAATTGACCGGACTAGATAAACGGGTAAACTAACACTGGGTACCAGGTACCTCGGGCTGTCACACCATCGGTCACAATGTGTCTCCCGGTGTGCAAACAGAATGGCTAATAAGCCATATAAGCAATAAGGCATAAAGCCAAGTAAAACATCACAATCAGTATAGCCATAGGCTATCACATCACAGAATGGCAATGAAGCCATATATCATACGCAGTACTGCTATCAGAACCCTATTGGCATGCCAACCTATCCAAACCAATCACATTAGGCCTACTAGGGCATTTGATACTTTTGAATTCTTCAATTAATTTGAATTTCAAGTTTTTATGTCACTACTCATTTCAATAGTCAACAAAAAGTTGACTTTTGCATAGAACATAGGTGCATTGGTTTTAACACTCCCAATGTACCCCATTTTGCATTTAAAACTTGTTAGTTTTGGTCACTTTCTCAAAGCTTAGGTCATTTTGGCAAAATTGCCAATTTTTGGTTTTGGTGTCACTATTCACCTCATTGGTCAACAAAAATATTGACTTTTGGATAGAAAATATGTACATTGACTTTGGCACTCCCAATATACCACATTTGGCATTCAAAACTTGTTGGCATTAAGTGTTAATACCATTCCAAAGTGAAACTCAAAACAAGCAGAATTTTCAGTTTTGGTGAGTCAACTTCACTGTTCCATTAGATACTGTTACTGTTGGAATTTGAAAAAATGTAAAACATGAAAGTTGTTCCTTATTTTGTCTAGTTGAATTTCCTTTTTTGAATCACTCCATTTGGAGTTTTGTAGCTCTAGATATGGCCCAAAAACCCAAGCTGGCCGGATTGCCAAATCTGCAGATTTACCATATCTACAGTGCATGAACAGTAACTAGAGTCACTTGGTTGGCTGGGTTCTAACCATAATTTGGGGTAGGTTCCTTCATGAAAGTTGTTTGTCTATGTCTTTTTGCTGTAAAAATTTCAGGCCAATTGACCAAATCTACAGTGAGTTATGGCCAAATGAACAGTTACTGTTCATTTGGCAAATTCTACAGAATTCAGTGCAGGGTATCCGGATTGTGGCTGAGTTTTGACCCTTTTAGTTTGGTCTTTTGGGCTTGGTTTCTTCAGCAAAAATGTGCCATTATAAGCCTAGTTTCATGTCCAATTGGCCAAACACCAATTGGACTAACACAGCCCAAGTTATGGCTGTGCAAAGGGACTGAATTTTCAGTCCTATCTTTCTTGTCCTAGGGCAGATTTCACTTTCACTTTACCCTACCATTTTTCAATTCTAATTATGGTCAACATATCCAAAATGGTCACTTATTGACCATTAGAGTGTTCTTTAATAGGTTGGTCAGCCAAGTCAATTTTTCATGCCTCAAAACCCTAGTGTCCAAGGCAATTTACCCATAAACCTCCTTTAGCACCCTAGTTAAACATCTAGGTAATTATATAACTTAAATACAATCTCCAACTCATGCTAAGTCCATTAAAAACATTCAAAACACTCCCTTATTGGTTCTTATTAGGGCTGCGAAATTGAAGTGTTCATACCCATAGGTTTTTTGTTCATTTAAACTACAAATCTTACTAAGTTCAAGTCCAAAATCATGGAATTAAAGAGTTTAATGGGTATAAGTGCACTAACCTTGTTTGGGCAGAATTTCCAAAGCCCTAAACCTCACTTTTCTTCCTTTCCTTGGCTGCCAAAAGCTTCTCCAAGTGATATGGTCAAGGTTTAATGAAAGGGGTTAGGGTTTAGTGGTGGAAACTCATGGGAAATGGAGGTAATGAAAGAAAATTTTCATGGAGGGAGGAAGAAGAGAGGATCACGTTTTTAAGGAAGAAGAAGAAGAAGAAAACAGCTGGTTTTTTAATTGTTTAGGTCTTCTTTTATCTCTTTATTAGTTAGTCAAATAATGGCTAAATTTTGATTGGTCATAGTTTTTCTTAATGACATCATAATTCCCATTTACTTACTTTTCTTCTTACTTTTGTTTTCTTATTTTCATTTCTCATTTTTAATAAATTTTTCATCAATATTAATTCATATTTTATGTCATATTAATTATTTACTCAACTGGACAAGTCGGCCAAAAATCACCTCGGAAGGCGAAATGACCAAAATGCCCTCCGTTTGGCTTAATGGGTCAAAATCGTCTGTACCGATTGAAAAATTTTTCTAGGTATTTTCTTGGCATTCTAATGCCATGGGAACCTCAGTAACCCTTCTCTGGAGTCCCAAAAATTATTTTACAATTTTTTCCCCGGGTCTAGGGCTCCTCGTTGCGAGAACCGCAACTTCCCTCCGGTTACCCATCGCTTGGGCACCGGCTCGTTTCACTTGGTTGTATTTTATTTCTAAAATTTTTTTCTAAGTGTTTCTTATTAATATTTGAGTTAATTATGGTTCCTGACTTTAGTTTAAATATTTTTCCGGACGTTCTAGCTGTCCGGACCGACACCGGTCACCGAAACAGTAGAATGTACGGAGTTGTTACGGGGAGGGTGTTACACATGGTGATGCTTCAGCTAGAGTATACGCTATACGGCAGAGAGAAGAGGCTGAGACTTTTGACATTGTTGCTGGTACTTTCTCAATTAGTAACTAAGATATATATATGTATTGTTTGACCTAGAGTTTGCATACTTTTATGTTAGTGTTAGAACTATATGTTCTGTTGTTATTCCTTTACAGGGGAATAAATTTTGATGCATTAGTGATTAGTCCTTTAAGATAAGGATTGTGATAATAAGTGAAATTAGTTTTAAAAGAGTTTATCGACGAAAAGTATTTTCTAACACACCATAAATTATAAAGCTAATTGGCGAGCCTACTTAATGTAAGGCAAGAGGATGTAAAAGTAAGATGCAGTAATGGAATTGCTCTAGATGAGGGCAAGGATGTTACTGTTAGTAATTGCTAATGGATGTTGTAATCAGAATAAGATTCGAATATCAGTAAATTCGAAAAGGATAAAATATCAGAAAATTTGATCTATTAGGATGTATCGTAGTAACTATGCAATATTCTTGATGTTTATACTGTAAGCTGCAGATTACAGTACTGACTTGAGATTATTGTATAGAGCTATGTACTACTCGATAATACACCAAGATGAGAATAATTGCCAACGGCATCTGTTTTGGTATAGTTATGCCAGGACGGAATTTTATTGTTGGAAATAAGTTTGAAAATCCTACTTAGGGATTTAAAACTCAAAAGTTAGAATATCGAAAGGTTATAGTTTAGTACAAAAGGGAAGTAAGTTATAGAATATTGACAGATAAAAAGAGTTATGGAAGTAAAAATTCGAACAGTTGGTTCAGATATAACAAAAAAATGTTACGAATGTGAGGAAGACTATTGACTAGAATGGTCAGAGGACCAACGACTAGATAAATCATTCTAACATGACCTCAAGGGTCATTCAAGAAGGAACATGAATCGAAATATTAGACAGGACAATAATAAGAGAAGATTGGTATTATACAAACAAATTAAACGTTGTATTAGATTGTTAAAAGTCTTATACAAATTTGAGGTAAAGAAGATTATACGATCATATAGAAAGGAGAAAATAAACGTATAACTATTGTAAGATGGCTATTGGGTAAAATTTCGTGGACGAAATTTATTTAAGGGGGGGAGAATTGTAACACCCCTATGTTCGGTAGTGCGTTCTACTATTCCGATGACTAGTGTTGCCCGGACAGTTAAGATGCCTAGAACTACACTTCGATATGAGTGAGGAGACATAAAATAATGAAATACAAGAAAAGAAAATACAAGAAAAACAAAGAAAAAATAATAACAAAGAAATGTAATCAAGTTAAGCGAGCCGAGAACCCTAGCGATGGGTGACCGCACCGGGAAGTCACGGCGTGGACAGTTGACTAGCCCTGGACCGCGAGGAACCCTGAAAAATATTTTTAGGACTTAAAGAGACATCAATTGAAGTACAAATACCATTAAAAATATCAAAGAAAAATTAATTACTTAGTACAAAGAAAAGTAAGAAATCGAAAAACGGACAAAACTCGGTGTTACCGAAAAATAGGGAATACAACCCGAACAGGGGCATTGTGATCATTTGACATCCCGAGTTGTCTTTTGACCTAAATGTCCATTAAAAATAAATGATATTACACTTGGAAAATGTCATAAAAAAATAAATTAGTGGTACCTAATGTAAATAGCAAAAATAGAGAGTTAAAGGTGGGAAAATGAAAGTTAAGATTATATTAATATTAGATTAAGGTTAGTGCTCCACTCACCCATCAAAGTGGACCATTATCTCTTTATTTGGACAGCAGATCACCTTCTTCCTCACTTCTTAAAATTCCAGCCGAAATTCTCTTCCATGGAAGCATCCATGGTGTCCACCATGCAAGGGCAAAAACACCACCTTCAAGCCATGATCTTCACAAGTTGTCTTCATTAAAGTTGCTCTACATAGCTTGGGCAGTAGATAGGCAGCAAGAAGACCAAGTTTTGGGGAGATTTTGAAGAGTTTCCAAAGTGGTAAGTTTGAGTTTTTGGTTAGTGCTTCATTAAAGTTAGTAAGGAAGTTATGGGTACTTGAATTGTGAGAAGAATTTTGGAGTTTGATGTTCTAAGGGAGATGTTTATTTTTGGCAGCCATGAAAACTCTTTAAGGGCAGTTCATTTTTGCTTGTATATGGTAGATTAAAGGATTGATTAAATGTTTATGTGTGTAGGAAATTATTTGGGTGATGTATACTTAGTATATGTGAATGTGTATTAAAATTTGAATGCTTAGAAATTATGGGAATGTAATGAATGAATTGGCAGCCTGGTTAGGTGAACCATAAGGATGTTAATTCATGTTTGGATTATAGAATATTAATGTTGAATTGTGTTAGTTGTGATGGCAGTTTGGGTATATGTGTGATGGTGTGAAGTTGGACATGTAAATGAGCATGAATAGGTGACTAAATTATTGTAATTGATTTTGACAAATTCTACACTTAATGTGTATGTTGAATGTGATTGTAAGCTGCTAAAATGATCAATAAAATGTTGTGAAATATGTTTAGGTTAGGGTACAAACCAGAAATGGCATGAAGGTGAAGTTTGGTAAGGGTTAAAGGTGATCTTTGATGAGTATGAATAAAATGCAATAGGGTAGTTTGTGTTTTGGGCTTAGAACCTTAAGTGTGTGGCTCCAATTGGTATGAGACCAATTGGAGGTGAAACTAGGCACAAAATGTGACAACTTTCATGAAGGAATCTTGCCAAAATTCTGCTTGCAAGGTAGCTTGAAAAATGACCAAATCCGGATTAAGTGCAAATAAGGCCTGAAAATTTACTATTTGGGCAGCAGTTAGTGTTTAGGCCATAACTCACTAAAAACAGGTTCAATTGACCTGAAATTTTGACCATGAATAGTTAAGACCCATATCTACAAGTCTTATGAAGACACCAAAGCTCAGAAATGACCATAAGAAAGTCAAACAGCTTGCATAAGTTTGGGTCCAAAAACTGACCGAACCAAAATTGACCTAAAATGACCTAAAGTGACCAATTTTGATGCAATTTGACCAGCAATAGTAAAATGACCATAACTTGGTCTACATAACTCAGAATGACCTAAAATTTTGCCTCGCGTGCAATAGGACATAGATCTACAAGTTTGTAGTTTTGACCGAAGCCCGAAAACCGAGGGAACTAGGTTGTCCGGCTAGGTCAAACTAGTATCCCAGAATCCAGCGAATTGCAAGAAAATGCAAGATACATAGAAATGAATTTGGTAACATGTACCAACCCTAAGAGACTATCGAATGTGACATATTAGTAACATTAAAACCTAATTTACCTAGAATGCATCAAGGGTCAATATATTAGGTTGACTAAGGAAATAATAGAATTCGATAAATTAATTATTGAACCTTATTCTTAGAGACTGTTTAAATGAGTACTGAAACACTTCAAATTGTGTTTCTCAGTTAGCAACGACTCAGGGAAAGGGAGGGAAACACTGAGTCAGAGCCAAGAGGCATATATCAAAGGTTTGTGCACAATAAGTATTTCTTTTAAATTTTTCAATTGAAATAAATTACGATTATTTATATGTTATTGTTTTAAATTGTGTTTGTGCACAATAGCTATTTCTTCTGAATTTTTCAATTGAAATAAATTATGATTATTTGTATGATATTGTTTTAAATTGTGTTTGTGCACAATAGTTATTTCTTTTGAATTTTTCAATTGAAATTAATTATGATTATTTATATGTTATAGTTTTAAATTGTGTCCGTGCACAATACTTTTATATTCACTGATTTTACTAGCAAATTTATGTGGAGAAATGAGTTATGAATAAGTTTTGATTGCTTTGGTTTGGGAATATTATTTGGAACTTATTGTGTTGCCAACTTTGCAAATGGAAATTTTGAGATAAAATATGATTTATGGTTTGTATGAAATATTGTGATTTGAAATTGTTTTGATTCACACTTGGCATGACACTGTTAATATATTCCTCCCTCTTTGACCTATCAGTCTGGGGTGAGTGTGATTATGTTCCTCCCTCTTTGCCTTGCCAGTTTGAGGTGAGTGTGGATGAGTACTCATTATTCAGCTAGCTTCCTCCCTCATTGATTTCGATTATTGGGGTGAGTGTGTCTTGTCGTGGTGTACAACATGGCATGTGTGGAGAAATTGTGTCATGGCCTAAATTGTGTTATCGATCGGCAACACTGTATTATTCAGTTATTTGATCAAATTGTGTTAATTCAATTATTTGATCAAATTGTGTTATTAATTGGAAAAACTGTATTACTCAGTTATTTGATCAAATTTATGTTATATGAACTTTGTAAATTGTGAATTGGAATTGTGAACTATTTTATTTGTGAATTGTCAATAAAAGATTTATGTATCGCATTTCAAATTATTATTGTACACCACTGAGTAAATTTTACTCAGCGATAGCTTTTCATTGCTGTCGCAGGTAGACAGACTGACGGGGTAGCAGACTAGGCTGCTAGTACTACATTGAGAGATCATCGGGTATATTGAGTATACTACATTTTGCATTTTGTACTGTAATGTATGTTCACTGTATGTATATATTATTCTTGATTTTGAGCAGTTGTAAATTAAAATTGTACATTGAAGTTGTAAAGTAAATTATGAGTTATTTTAGCTTGTAAAATTTGTACTGTATTTCTTTTATCTCATTTTATCTCAGTCTTTGAAAAATTATTATGGATTTGAGTTGAAAACATATTGTGTTGAATTATGTTGGAGTTTGAGATTGAGAAAAATATTGAAGTGCTTTTTACAGGTTTTTGAAGAACTGTTTTGTCCAAAATAAAGATGGCACTCTGCCAAAATTTTTACAGAAATTATTAATAGTCCAAGTATGTTAGCTGTTTCACTTCAGTTCAAAAAGGTTTTTAACGCCTGTAAATAGTGCTCACCACTATAAAAAGAAGTAAGAAAAGTTTTAAAATCCCTTGTAGTGTATTTAATGGGTTATCAGTAGACGAAGTTGGTAATTCATTAGGTATATTATGGGATCATGTTATGCCTTACAGAGGGGTATGGTGTGACAGTTTGCCATGAGATTGGGTAGGAACCCTACCACTTTAGAATGCCCTTTGTCTGTAGCTACCCCGCTTAGTAACAACACAGATGTAGATATGGTTTTTCCGAGTAGCCCAGTAGTAGTGGATGGAAAGATCCTCCCAGCAGACTTGGTTCCTCTACCAGTAATAGATTTCGATATAATTTTGGGGATGGATTGGTTGGAAACTCATTATGCCACTTTAGACTACAGGAACAAAAAGGTGTATTTCCACATATCTGGTGTGGAAAAGTTTAGCTTTGATGGTGACAGGAGCGTGGCTCCATATAATTTTGTGTTAGCAATTAGTGCTAGAAAAATGTTGAGGCGTGGATGTCAAGGGTATTTGGCATTGGTAAGAGATACATCTGTCGAAAGTGTCAACATGGAAAATATTCTTGTTGTCAGAGAATTCATGGATGTCTTCCCTGAGGAGCTTCCAGGGTTGCCACCAGGAAGGGAAATAGAGTTTTGCATTGATGTTGTACTGGGTACAAACCCCATATCAATGCCGCCTTACAGGATGGCACCAGCAGAATTGAAAGAGTTAAAGGAGCAACTACAGGAGCTTTTGGACAAGGGTTTTATACGTCCAAGAACTTCACCCTGGGGTGCTTCTGTTCTATTTGTGAGAAAGAAAGATGGGTCATTGAGGTTGTGTATTGACTACAGACAGCTGAACAAGGTGACTGTGAAGAACAAGTATCCACTTCCTTGGATTGATGATCTGTTTGATCAGCTCCAAGGGGCTAGATCCTTTTCCAAGATAGACCTGCGATCAGGCTACCATCAGTTGAGAATTAGGAATGAGGATGTATCCAAAACGACATTCAAGACAAGATATGGTCATTATGAGTTCTTGGTGATGTCTTTTGGACTCACTAATGCGCCAGCAGCCTTCATGGACTTGATGAACAGGGTGTTCAGGCCATTCTTGAACCGTTTTGTCATCGTATTCATATATGACATTTTGGTATAGTCTCGGACCGAGGAAGAACAAGTGTGGCACTTAAGGATGGTGTTGCAGACTTTGAGGGAGCACCAGCTATATGCCAAATTTTCAAAATGAAAATTTTGGCTAGAAAGCATCTTATTATTGGGACACGTGGTTTCTAGTGAAGGTATTCAAGTGGATCCCAAGAAAATTAAAGCTGTAACTGATTGGCTTAGGCCTACAACAGTCACTGAGGTGCGAAGTTTTCTGGGCTTAGCTGGCTACTATAGGCATTTTGTGCAGGATTTTTCCAGGATAGCAACTCCCCTAACTAAGTTGACTCGGAAGAATGTTCTATTCATTTGGACAGATGATTGTGAAGAGAGTTTCCAGAAGCTTAAGGAGTGTCTAACCACCGCCCTGGTGTTGACACTACCGATGAGTGGTGAAGGATATACAGTGTACTGTGACACCTCTAGAGTTGGCTTAGGGTGAGTTTTAATGCAGAATGGAAAAGTAGTGGCTTATGCTTCAAGACAGCTGAAGAGGCATAAGCAGAACTACCCCACCCATGATTTGTAAATGGCGGCTGTAGTATTTGCACTAAAAATCTAGAGACACTACCTGTATGGTGAAGTGTGCGAGATATACACCGACCATAAGAGTTTGAAGTACATCTTCCAACAGAGGGATTTAAACTTGAGACAGAGGAGATGGATGAAGCTTCTGAAGGACTATGATTGTACCATCCAGTACCACCCTAGGAAGGCCAATGTAGTAGCTGATGCTTTGAGCAGAAAATCTTCTGGCAGCTTAGCGCACATTTCAGCAGAGAAGAGACCGTTGATTCAGGAAGTACATGAGTTGATGGATCAAGGTTTAATCCTAGATATTTCAGATGAAGGGGTATTGTTGGCTCATTTTTCAGTGAGACCAGACCTGCAAGACAGAGTTAGAGTTTCCCAGCACAGAGACCAACAATTGATGAAGATCATAGAAAGAGTACAGCAGGGTGAAGGTGGTGAGTTTGGATTTGCCAATGATGGCGCCCTAGTGCAAGGTTCTAGGATATGTGTGCCGGATGTGGACAATCTCAGAAACGAAATCATGCAAGAGGCACACTATACACTATACAATGTCCACCCAGGCTCCACCAAGATGTACCATGATGTGAAAGATAGTTATTGGTGGAATGGCATGAAGAGAGACATAGCAGACTTTGTGTCCAAGTGCTTGACTTGTCAGAAGGTAAAGTTTGAACACTAGAGGCCGTCAGGGAAGTTGCAAGAGCTCCCTATCCCAGAATTGAAGTGGGAAATGATTACTATGGATTTTGTGACTGGGTTCCTCGTACCACGCGAGGATATGATTCGATATGGATAATTGTAGATCGCCTAACTAAATCAGCTCATTTCTTGCCTGTGAAGACTATATATTATGTGGCACAGTACACCCAACTCTACATTCGAGAAATAGTCAGATTGCATGGAGTTCCTGCCTCCATAATATCTGACAGAGGGCCCCAGTTCACTTCTCGATTTTGGAGAAAGTTGCAGGAGGCACTTGGCACACAATTGAACTTTAGTACTGCTTTCCATCCTCAGACAGACGGACAGTCCGAAAGGACAATCCAAACACTGAAAGACATGCTTCGCATGAGTGTTTTGGATTTTGGAGGTCAATGGGATAATCAGCTACCTTTGGTGAAGTTTGCCTACAACAACAGTTACCATTCTAGCATAGGGATGGCACCCTATGAGGCACTATATGGAAGAAAGTGTAGGTCTCCTCTGTGTTGGACGGAAATGGGAGAAGCGAAGGTGCATGATGTAGACTTAGTGCAGTACACTTCTGAGATAGTTCCTTTAATCAGGAAACGATTGAAAACAGCTTTCAGTAGGCAGAAGAGTTATGCAGACCCCAGACGGAGAGATGTAGAGTTTGCAATAGGCGACTATGTATTCCTGAAGGTTTCTCTGATGAAGGGAGTCATGAGATTTGGAAGGAAGGGCAAATTGGGACCTCGGTATATTGGACCTTTTGAGGTTACTGATAGAGTTGGAGCAGTTGCCTACCGGTTGGAGCTACCATCCAACCTTTCTCATGTTCATCCTACGTTTCACATCTCCATGCTCAAGAAATACATTCCTGATCCTTCTCATGTGTTACAACCGGATGTAATAGAGCTGAAAGAAAATTTGATGTTTGAGGAGCAACCTGTAGCCATAGTGGACTACCAAGTGAGGCAGCTAAGATCAAAACAGATCCCTATGGTTAAGGTTTTGTGGAGGAGCCAATTAGTGGAAGAGTGCACCTGGGAGTCAAAACGGGACAAAGCGTAGCAAGTACCCTTATCTGTTTAATGTGTAATCCTATACTTTATTCTGCCTCGTGTGAAATTTGAGGATAAATTTTCTGTAAGGGGGGGGGGGGAGAATGTAACACCCCTAATTTTTAAATTTTTTATTTTTTATTATTTTTGGAAAAATATTGATATTTTATTTTATTTGAATTTTAGGATATTATTTGAAATTTTTCGAATTTTAGAAATCGGGTTCGATTTTTCGAAAATAAAAACTTTGATAATTTTTAAAAATTAATTTAAAGACCACGTGGCAAAACTAAAAATATATTTGGAGTATATGAATTTTTCTGAATTTTCTAGAATATTTTTCGAAATTTTTTGGCCTCGTTTTCGGTCCCAAGGCAGAGTATAAATTTAAAATTTTGTATCTTGAATCGAACCGACCGAATCAAACCTGACTGGATCAAACCAGCCGAATCGGGCCGGCTCCTTTTTCTTCTTCTTCTCCTCTTCCCGCGCACGTTCTCCTCCCTCTCTCTCTCTCTCTCTCGTTTTCTCTCTCCTCTCACCTCCCCTCGCCGACTAGCCGCCTGCCCAGCCTCTCCACCTCGCCAGCCAGCCACCTCCCCAGCCTCTCCACCTCATCGGTGCGCCACCCCAGCCTCCTCCCATCTCTGGCCGCCACCTAGAATGACAGGAAATGTCACGTGAAGCGACGCGACGCGCAGTGCGCCCCTTTGTCTTCCCGACCGAAATTTGTCCGATCCGGCCACCGATTGGGCCGGGTCTTGTGTCTAAACCCATCTACACCTCGAGAGCTTTCCATAGACACCAAGAACACCAAAATCCATTGAGCGGTTTGTCTAATTTTTGTCCGGGAAGTTTTAGCCCATTTCGATTTTTGGGCTAAATTTCTCGCAAACCGTGAACCTCATGAGAAAACCGAGAGTAGCAGAGCGCTCCACTAATCGAGAGCTTCGCAGCAATATAAATTTCAAAATTTTCCGACAACATTTTTTGGTGGGTCCCATGAAACTTCGTAGTGGTTTTCCGAGGATTAAATGAGCTTAGAAAATTTCGTAAAAATTTTATACTACCCCCGTGTTGTGGGCTTCGTGTAGGTATCTTCAATTCGCAGAAATTCTATAGTTGTCCGGGTCTGTGAATTTCCGGCCAGACAGACCGGCTATCGAAAAAGTCTCTGAATTGGATCGAGATTTTGACTACCCCACCATTGTCAAACATTCCGAGCGCGTCCCTGAAGTCAGAATCTGCATAGGTAAACCCAAACCTTACTTTTTCGTAATTTCTTGTACTTAAATGGGATTAAAAATCCATAAAATATTCGTGGCAGCTCAAAAAATTATGATTCTTTTTGCATTAGCTTAGTAATATTGCTAAGGATCGCGGGGCAAAGTTTTAGAATTTTTAGAGCTTGTTTGGGTAGTTTTTGCAAAAAGAGTCAATTATAAGGACTAAATTAAAATTTTACATATTGTGATGGATGACTGTTTGGATGGGCCCAGGAGGGGCTGTGTGATGTGATTGAGTTGTGGATATATGGGTGGTGAATATAGAAGTGTGTTTTAAGCCTTTTTGCAGGTTGAGTAGGTCCTAGGTATAAGGGAGACTCTGCCGGATTTTCGGCACGACTTAGGACGCATTTCATCTTTTTCTTAGTTTGTATTGAGTCAAATTTATTAAATGATTGTAATAAAATTATCAGGTGAGCCGAGACAGCCTTCTTCCTCCGCCCAGCTGCCACAGTGACCGCTATCAAGTCTGTGAGTAAAATATTAATTTTAATTGTAATTTTGATATTATTATATGTTCAAAAATACCCATGCATCACTTATATGTATATATCTATGTAGTTAAACTCTAGCCACATTTTATGTTGCATTCACAACTGTTAAAGTGCCATATATGTTGTTGTGGTAATTTAGAGCAGTGTGCGTGCGTTGGCGTGCGTGTGATGTGGTGTTGGCTATGAACAGGACAGGTAGACACAGCTTGAGATCTTCGCTAGGACCCGGTCCTTCGGGGGTAGTCACGGCTTGAGTTCTTCGCTAGGACCCCGATTTGATTTATGAAACGAAAGTCCAGCTTGAGTTCTTCACTGACACAGGTTGGATTTAAGAGAGACAGGGGATCAGCTCCCATATATTATGATTGATATTACTGGGTGTGTGAGTGCTCCAAATTTACCTTTTTGCTGTTATGATGTGAAAATATTGCTGATATTGCATTTCACTCTATAGGGTGCATTAGCTTTAGATAGTTATAGAGATTATGGTTAAAATTGATATTTTACTCTCTGAGTCGAACGCTCACTCATGTTCAATATTTTTCCAGGCTGAGGGTATTGTTGAGGTTAACCTGCTTTTCTCCCTCGCAGGTCATTTATTATGTTTGTATAATTCTGTAAACTTCTAGAATTTTCGCATATGTTAGAAATATTTATTTGATTTAGGTCTGTAATATAAATTGTTATTTTGGACCTGTAAACTTATTATTTTATGCATGTTGATGGACTGGATGAGGGAGCTGAGCTCCCATTTATTTTTATGACATTTGAGTATGTGGAAGGTGAGCTGAGCTCCCTAATTGATTACATATTGTATTTACAGGTCGGGTGAGTCAAAAATTTTCCGTTAAAAGAGACATTTTATGGCCGGACTCTGTCCAGTTGAATTCTTGAAATTGGGCCCAAATAGACCTTAGAGTTGGGTTAAGGAATAGTTAGGCTTACTACGGATCTCGGAGGCTTTAGGCTAACCCAGGTCCTAGTGCCGATGCGGCCCATAGGTTAGGTCATGACAAATTTATTACAGAAATATGCTTTAGTTAAATTATAAAAAAAAATAATTTATTTATCTTTACTAATTGATTATATCATTAGAAATATGTTTTTTTTTTTCTCCTTTGATTGACGTACAAAAATTTACTAGGCGAAAATTAAATATAGAAAGAGTAAATGTAAAATAATTAAAAAAAAAGTTATTAAATTATATAAGCATACTCTAATTGTAATTATAGTTTATGTCTGTGAAAAATAATAAAATAATAAAATAAAACCACTACCAATAGTTTGTGGACATTTGACATTGCCTGCAAATTAGATTATATAACCATTTTATTTTTATTGGTCGATACTTATTCAACATTCCTATAATAAAAAATATTTTAAATTTTTTTATTTAAATTTAATTTATCATAAATTTAAAATATAAAATATAATGAGATCTATTTATTAAATATATATATAACATATATTTATATTTTTAAAATTTTTTGATATCCTAAATCTTGTTGACCTAAGGATTTGTATGTGTCCACCTCTTTTTTATATATATAATTCGCTTGGATTAGGAACTTCAATTACTCCAATACCAAAAACTTTATGTTTGGATGGGAGAAAATAAAATAATAAAAAGAAAATAAAATAATGCAATGATTAGAAAAGAAAATAATTTTTTTCATTTTATGTTTAGATTAGGAGGAAAAATATTAAAAAGAAAATTATTTTTTAAAGAGTAAAATTAAAATATTATTTTTAAATATTCAAAAAAAATATAGAAAATATAAAAATATTTTTATAATTTCAAACATTTTTCATCACTTTCTCTCTAATTTAAAAAAAAAAAGAGTAAAATTTAACTATTATTTTTCTTTAAAAAATTTTTTTCTCTTTTTTTTTTTTAACCAAACATAAACAAGTAAAAAATAAAATTATTTTCCTTTCAAATTTTACATCCTCCCTTATTTTCTTTCAACCCAGACAAAGGCTTCACCTTATTATTCCATGATATAATCGCAGGTCAAATCCCACAATTGTATTATTCTAAAATGGCCACTAGAAACAAAAACCTGATGTCCTACCCTACACGATGCCATGCACCACACCCAAAAATAATGGCTCCAAGCAAGGGTAGTTAGGCCTTCGCTGTTACTGTGCTGGATGGAAGTCCTTCCCTTTTTTTTTTTTTTCTAACAGAGAATGATTCTTTCCTTCGCATAGTTTAAATGTATTTAAAAATTACACTGGATCGTATCTAAAATTCTCAAGTTTCAAATTAAAATTTTAATCGAATTTAATTTTTAAAATATATATATTTATAAATATATAATTATTTCTTAAAATATAAAAAATGAATTTCAAACAGTATATTTACTCTAAGAACACTCCATAATTTCTTTATATTGACAATGACATGACTAATTCTCGCTTGGCTTTGAATATTAAATTGGTGGCATACTTTTCGTTCCACGCAACATTCGAATTTGGAAATTAGAATTGGTCTGTTCCTTTTTCTTGAATAAACTCTGTCTGTGGAATGAACCCATCAAACATCTTCTTTTCGTCCATGACCTCTACCAGCCAAAAACAAGGACAACGCATCAAGGGATGATTGCTTACTAGCAAAATCACATTTTAAACTTGCACGTAATTGTTATGTGGGAGACCAGGTAACCTCATCTTTAAACCAAACCAGCAAAAAAGAAAATAAAGGACCATGGCTTAGAATGAACATTAGCGTTTGCTGTACAAGATCGTATATTCTTGGGTAATTAGGAACCCCATACGAGAAAATGTACCAGTAAAGAATGGTCCATCACAAAACCTGTTTCTATCTGTTGTATTTCTCTGATGTTAAACTATAGCAAAAGACAATTCCAAGGCACTCAGCAACACAGAAACAGTAAAAACCGATGCAGAAATTTGTTCGTGATGCTACAATACTGTGTTTGGAGATCGTCCAGTTCCAGAACCATCCAACACAATTTCAAACAAATCAGCTTCAGATTCTTCATCGAAATCAACTGTCTGGTTATTAGCACCATTGCTGTTGTGGGTACCTTTAGTTGTAATTCTATTAAGCCACTGAGAGTCTATCCTTCCCATTGAGAAGAGTTCTTTGCTATCTTCGTAGCCCAAAGCAGGGGAATTTACAAGAGGGCCAATGAAACAAGGATTTGGTGTTCGTTGAGCATTTGCCGCCGCATAACTGAAAGCACTTTGTCCAAAATTGACTAGAACTAATGTCTCATTGTTGGCTGCTATTGTTGGGTACAATGGTGTGCCAAATTCCTCTGACTTGCAATGAATTACATGGACCAGCTCTGCATCTAATGTGAAAAATACTTTCTTTTGCCTTGGATCGAATCCACAACCAATTACTTTATCCCTTCTTGTCCATTCTCCTCTCTCTGATTCAAACACCAATTTTATCCCTGTAACAGAGGTAGAAATGCTTATGCTTTTCTTGAAGAGTCAAAAAAAAAAAAATTATTATATATTGCATTAAACTGCTATAATTTTAGCCTGCTAATTACATGATTCTGTTTTGTTGCACCCACCTACATCATTTATTCAGTCAACTGCTTGATACCTACTCCAAAAACAGTTAAGCATGCCACGATTAATGATCTGAGCTTAAAGAAACAATAATTCTTCATTCCAT
This sequence comes from Hevea brasiliensis, assembly GCF_030052815.1. Lineage (NCBI taxonomy): Eukaryota > Viridiplantae > Streptophyta > Magnoliopsida > Malpighiales > Euphorbiaceae > Hevea > Hevea brasiliensis. The sequence continues at coordinate 4,890,068 of NC_079504.1, read as the reverse complement.
AATTAATGGCTAAGTCATAGTGGACCACATATAATTAACCTTTCACTAGTATTGGAGATAAATTAGGTTGGAGAATTATTTATTATTGGGTTGTGAACTTTCTAATGCCATTTCCCAGAAGCAAATTAATCTTGAAGCTACATTCAAAAATTTACAGGAAACAATTTTTCCTCATTAAACTTGTCTCCACGGGCAGTTTATATATCAAATGCTATTTCCATTTTTTTTTTAAAAAAAAAATGAGAACTAATTGACAAAAAGAGAAGAAACTTTACCTTCAAGGTAGACTGAACCATTGGAGTTGAATCCTATGGAACCTGGATAGCTTCCAGGAAGTTTCAAAGGAAGAGAACCTCCTGTAGTGAGCCCTACAGATAACATAACAGCTTCTTCCTTGCCATCATCTTTACCAGCAAGCTTCGATTCTTCAATCTTGTTGAATCGATAGCTGCTACTAACATGTAATAAAGATTCTGAATTCAGTTTCGGGTTAGAATTTTCTTGGATAAGTTTAGTCTTCTCGCCTTCCGTAACCTTGGTGATGGACTCATCATGATCCTCGCCTTGAGAATACAAAATTGTGATTTCAAAGTAGGCCTCTTGAGGAAAAGCTGAATTCCCCAACGGAGGCCCTGGTAAAGGCAAAGCAGTTCTAATTACAGAAGAAGCAGACATAAAAGCATTACTTACATTAACCTTCTTTAATCCAGAATTTAGTCTTATCTTTTGCATGAAATCAGCTGATCCTTGACTCACTTCCCAGCTTATCTCCATCTCCGCTTCCCTTCCATTATCGCCAACTGCACAGAAACCTAAGAGGGATGATCGCGTGGAGGGGGACGACATATAACCTGTAAAGCCAAATCTAGACCATCCATTTTCAACTGCGTCTGTAATAAGCGATGGATGATCAATCCAACTGAACAAAGGCCTAGCTGAAACCCCACGTCGGAAGACACAATAATTTCCTTTTCTTTTGCCGTCTAATTCAAGCTGATGGTGAAGAATCCCTTGATGAAGCTTTGTAATCCCATCTTGCAAGCTCTCTGTTCTAGTAGTCGTCGTTTCAACAGCGCCTTTACCTCTTCTGAAACAAGAGCATCTCAGAATAAACACGATAAAAATTATGGCAATAGCAATAACAGACAACGCCACCAACAGAAGATGTTCCCATTCAAGCATTCTTCTTTCCAGAAATCAAGTTTCCCTGTGCTTTCTGGTATTGTATATGGGATTAAGCAGGCATGGGTCTTGGAGTTTTTTTTTTTTTCTTGTAAAGAAATTAAGCGGAGGAAATAAAAGAAGGGAAGAGGTTATGAGGAAGGAGGCGTGGACCAAGACTGGTCCTAGAAAGGCAGGAAGATGGTGTATCCAAACCGCAAAACAAAGCAAAAAAGGCGACATTTTCAAAGAGATGGCATTAACGTTTTTTTCTTTCCAGTCCATGGTTAAATTAATTAGTGAGAACCGACAGTCTTCCCTCTCTAAAGAACGCATTAGTTGATTCATAATGCCGTACTAATTTTCAAAGGGGAAAGAGAGAGAGAGAGGGGGGTGGGTGGTGGGGGGAAGCACTTCTAGAAAGCGAGAGAGATCCAAATGTTAATACCCATTAAGCTTTATCCCGTGCGAGGGGACAATAAGGCATTCTTGGTGCCGTCAAGACGGAGATTGTCAAGAAAGTTGAAGGGCAAAAGCAGAGGAAACAGAGGAACAATATTTTCATTGTGGGATGTGTTGGTAGTTATTTGTCGATTGACAGTTGATTAAATCCAATGCTTGTTAACTTTGATGGAGAGTCAATGATGCTAAAATGTATGCAAATGCAATCAAATATAAAGTGTATCAAAAGCCATTTTATCTGGCATCAAAATTAACCTCACAGGCCTTTAAGGTTGTATCAAAATATTATTAATTTGTTAACTTTTTCTTGGCATTGTTTGTTTACAAGGAAAATTCATGCACATATAAAATTTGTCTTTTTTAAGACGTAATTGTAGGCTTTGCAAAAGAGAAAACACCCATGCATCAATCAAGGAGGGGTCGCACTTTGTTTTCTGTTTTGTAAACCAAGGTAGGGAAAAGATATGTGGATTTTGTCACCTCATTTCCTATGTATAGGCCTTTTTATTTAGAGATGACCATTTCCTATGTGTCATAATCCAACTTTCTAAGATAATCAAAATGCTGGATGCCATTTTTTTTATTCAAATAGGCAAGTGGACCAAGAGAATTGAAAATTATCCTTGTATGTCCTTACATGATTTATTTTTGGTGGCGATTGGCCCTTTAAGGACCACAACAAAAGAAAAGGAAAAAACAAATGGCGGCCTTTAAATCACCCAACCCCAATTACTTTAATTAACATCACAATTCAATAAGCTTATATATATGAATTATTTTCAAAAATAGAGCCAGCAGATTCCATTCTTAAAATGAGATTGCTTTTCCCTTTACAATAAAACTAAAAATTAGGTAAAGTTGCAAATTACATAATTAATAATGTGGGAGTTAAGCATTAGATTGTTTGAACATGTTGATTTAATTTTAGGCTTAATGGTCAAATAAAAAAAGTAATTTTTCTATTTTTACACTTATGTTTTATTATTTCAATTTTATTTTTTTTTCTCAATTTCAAATATTAGTTATAAATTTTATATATATATCATTAAATTTTTTTAAAAAAAATCTATTATATTTTTGAATTTATATATTTTATAATATTTAAATATAAAATTTGCTCATCCGAAATATTAGGTGAGTTCATACATTTGCGATCACAATTATTCACATGTTATTATATGAAATCAAGGGCTTAAGGAGCTTACATTGTGAAAAATCATAGTGTATATATAGTAGTGTTTGTTATAAATAGATTGTATGTTAGACAGTATAGAGAGAAATAATTCCTATATTGTTAAAATATAAGGGAATGACAATAGTGAAATATGTATAGAGTTATATATATATAATTCAATATATATTATTCTATTATGACACTTGACACGTATACGTGTGAAATAAAATAATTATCATATTATAATTTTGGTAAATAAATTATGAACAGATGTGTTTATTAACAAGTAGATATATCTGTTAATAAATAGACATATCAATTCTATACAAATAGTCATAACTGTTTGTATAGGTGTCTGTTAATAAACCGACATGTCTATTCTATGCAAAAAGTCATAACTATTTGTATAGGTGTCTATTAATAAACAGATATGTCTATACAAACAATCATAACTATTTGTATAGGTATCTTTTAATAAAAAGACATGTATATTCTATACAAACAGTCACAACTGTTTGTATAGGTGTCTGTTAATAAACAGACATGTCTATTCTATACAAAAAGTCATAACTATTTGTATAGGTGTCTGTTAATAAACAGATATGTCTATACAAATAGTCACAACTATTTGTATAGGTAGCTTTTAATAAACAGACATATCTATTACACAAATAGTTGTATCTATTAGAGATAGACAGATGTGTCTATCTAGTAAAGGTGCCATGACTTTTCATTCTTTATAAATATGGATGATTTTTTCAATCCAGAAATATATACTACTTCTACTTCTTCTTCTTTTCTTCTAGTCTCTCTAAATTCAGTTCATATAAAGAGTTCTTAAGGGAAATCTTCAGGAGTTGCTGTCTGTAGATTTCAGGCTTTGTTGTATCCTGGAGATATATTACCATAACCTTACAGTAATCTAGTGGGGACAATTAATACCTTAAAGATAGTGATTCATCATGCCTCAAAGCCTATTCTACACCCACTGCATCAACAATTTTAAGATATTAATCGCAATGGAGTCTAAGGCTGTTTTCGTGATGAATCAAGAGGTTGTGAAACTTGATTGTTTTAAGGAACAAATTATGTTCACTGAAAAGGTGAAAACAAATCCAAAAAAGAAAATGAATTGCCATGCAGAGGTCATATTCTCAATAACTCATCATATAGGCTATAAGACTTGTTTACTTCTGTCAAGTCTTCAAAGGAAATCTGAAATTCGTTATAATTCGAATATAATACAGAAAAAAAAGGTATGGATAAATTTCTCATTATGAAATATTTTGAATTCTAAATATTTGATAATATGCCTGTTATGAATAAGTCCATGAGTTACATATCTTTGTTTCAAAATTTAAGGATTTAAAAGTGGTAGTTCCTAAATCATTGCAATTAGGAGGAATAATAGCATATCATACTTCTAGTTTGAATGATTATAGGAAGAAATTATTGTATGCCACATACGATTTTTCTCTTAAACTGATTCAGAAACACTTACACATTAAAAAGTTTTTTATTTGATAATTTGTTTTATGTTGATGACATGCTTATAATTAGAAGAAGTATAAGGTTATATTATGATGCTAAAGCTCATGGTGAATGTGTTAAAGAAGGTAATAAGATTTATGTGTATAAGTCAAAAAACACTTTTATATGCATAAATCCTAATTCATATTAATTGTGTCTATCATTAACTAGATAGGGATATTGTTAAAAATATTAGTGATAATAAAATTTGTCTCATTTTGAAAGAGTTATGTCTATTCATTAAAAGGCATCAAAATGAACTATTTATTGCCAATAGTTATATTTATTTTAAAATGTGTAAATGAACAAATATAATTGTTCTAAGAGATACAAAGTGAATGGTTGCATCTGTTCTAAGAGGTATAAGTGAATGGTTATATATGTTCTAAGAGGTATATGTGAATTGTTGTATCTGTTCTAAGATGTATAAGTGAACGGTTGTGTATGTTCTAAGAGGCATAAGTGAACAAATATAATTGTTCTAAGAGATACAAAGTGAACAGTTGTAGCTGTTGCAAAAGGTATAAGTAAACATATGTAATTGTTCTAAGAAATACAAAGTGAATGATTATATTTATTTTAAAAGGTGTAAGTGAACAGATATAATTATTATAATAGATACAAATTGAACTATCGTATATGCTTGAAAAGATGCAAATGCTTTATAAATAGCAGTTTGGAATAAAAATCTATTAATCAAAGGAAATCTGAAATTCGTTATAATTCGAATATAATACAGAAAAAAAAGGTATGGATAAATTTCTCATTATGAAATATTTTGAATTCTAAATATTTGATAATATGCCTGTTATGAATAAGTCCATGAGTTACATATCTTTGTTTCAAAATTTAAGGATTTAAAAGTGGTAGTTCCTAAATCATTGCAATTAGGAGGAATAATAGCATATCATACTTCTAGTTTGAATGATTATAGGAAGAAATTATTGTATGCCACATACGATTTTTCTCTTAAACTGATTCAGAAACACTTACACATTAAAAAGTTTTTTATTTGATAATTTGTTTTATGTTGATGACATGCTTATAATTAGAAGAAGTATAAGGTTATATTATGATGCTAAAGCTCATGGTGAATGTGTTAAAGAAGGTAATAAGATTTATGTGTATAAGTCAAAAAACACTTTTATATGCATAAATCCTAATTCATATTAATTGTGTCTATCATTAACTAGATAGGGATATTGTTAAAAATATTAGTGATAATAAAATTTGTCTCATTTTGAAAGAGTTATGTCTGTTCATTAAAAGGCATCAAAATGAACTATTTATTGCCAATAGTTATATTTATTTTAAAATGTGTAAATGAACAAATATAATTGTTCTAAGAGATACAAAGTGAATGGTTGCATCTGTTCTAAGAGGTATAAGTGAATGGTTATATATGTTCTAAGAGGTATATGTGAATTGTTGTATCTGTTCTAAGATGTATAAGTGAACGGTTGTGTATGTTCTAAGAGGCATAAGTGAACAAATATAATTGTTCTAAGAGATACAAAGTGAACAGTTGTAGCTATTGTAAAAGGTATAAGTAAACATATGTAATTGTTCTAAGAAATACAAAGTGAATGATTATATTTATTTTAAAAGGTGTAAGTGAACAGATATAATTATTATAATAGATACAAATTGAACTATCGTATATGCTTGAAAAGATGCAAATGCTTTATAAATAGCAGTTTGGAATAAAAATCTATTAATCAAAGGAAATCTGAAATTCTATAATTCGAATATAATACAGAAAAAAAAGGTATGGATAAATTTCTCATTATGAAATATTTTGAATTCTAAATATTTGATAATATGCCTGTTATGAATAAGTCCATGAGTTACATATCTTTGTTTCAAAATTTAAGGATTTAAAAGTGGTAGTTCCTAAATCATTGCAATTAGGAGGAATAATAGCATATCATACTTCTAGTTTGAATGATTATAGGAAGAAATTATTGTATGCCACATACGATTTTTCTCTTAAACTGATTCAGAAACACTTACACATTAAAAAGTTTTTTATTTGATAATTTGTTTTATGTTGATGACATGCTTATAATTAGAAGAAGTATAAGGTTATATTATGATGCTAAAGCTGATGGTGAATGTGTTAAAGAAGGTAATAAGATTTATGTGTATAAGTCAAAAAACACTTTTATATGCATAAATCCTAATTCATATTAATTGTGTCTATCATTAACTAGATAGGGATATTGTTAAAAATATTAGTGATAATAAAATTTGTCTCATTTTGAAAGAGTTATGTCTGTTCATTAAAAGGCATCAAAATGAACTATTTATTGCCAATAGTTATATTTATTTTAAAATGTGTAAATGAACAAATATAATTGTTCTAAGAGATACAAAGTGAATGGTTGCATCTGTTCTAAGAGGTATAAGTGAATGGTTATATCTGTTCTAAGAGGTATATGTGAATTGTTGTATCTGTCTAAGATATATAAGTGAACGGTTGTGTATGTTCTAAGAGGCATAAGTGAACAAATATAATTGTTCTAAGAGATACAAAGTGAACAGTTGTAGCTATTGTAAAAGGTATAAGTAAACATATGTAATTGTTCTAAGAAATACAAAGTGAATGATTATATTTATTTTAAAAGGTGTAAGTGAACAGATATAATTATTATAATAGATACAAATTGAACTATCGTATATGCTTGAAAAGATGCAAATGCTTTATAAATAGCAGTTTGGAATAAAAATCTATTAATCAAAGGAAATCTGAAATTCGTTATAATTCGAATATAATACAGAAAAAAAAGGTATGGATAAATTTCTCATTATGAAATATTTTGAATTCTAAATATTTGATAATATGCCTGTTATGAATAAGTCCATGAGTTACATATCTTTGTTTCAAAATTTAAGGATTTAAAAGTGGTAGTTCCTAAATCATTGCAATTAGGAGGAATAATAGCATATCATACTTCTAGTTTGAATGATTATAGGAAGAAATTATTGTATGCCACATACGATTTTTCTCTTAAACTGATTCAGAAACACTTACACATTAAAAAGTTTTTTATTTGATAATTTGTTTTATGTTGATGACATGCTTATAATTAGAAGAAGTATAAGGTTATATTATGATGCTAAAGCTCATGGTGAATGTGTTAAAGAAGGTAATAAGATTTATGTGTATAAGTCAAAAAACACTTTTATATGCATAAATCCTAATTCATATTAATTGTGTCTATCATTAACTAGATAGGGATATTGTTAAAAATATTAGTGATAATAAAATTTGTCTCATTTTGAAAGAGTTATGTCTGTTCATTAAAAGGCATCAAAATGAACTATTTATTGCCAATAGTTATATTTATTTTAAAATGTGTAAATGAACAAATATAATTGTTCTAAGAGATACAAAGTGAATGGTTGCATCTGTTCTAAGAGGTATAAGTGAATGGTTATATCTGTTCTAAGAGGTATATGTGAATTGTTGTATCTGTTCTAAGATGTATAAGTGAACGGTTGTGTATGTTCTAAGAGGCATGAGTGAACAAATATAATTGTTCTAAGAGATACAAAGTGAACAGTTGTAACTGTTGTAAAAGGTATAAGTAAACATATGTAATTGTTCTAAGAAATACAAAGTGAATGATTATATTTATTTTAAAAGGTGTAAGTGAACAGATATAATTATTATAATAGATACAAATTGAACTATCGTATATGCTTGAAAAGATGCAAATGCTTTATAAATAGCAGTTTGGAATAAAAATCTATTAACTTTTCTTTTTTGTCTCTTTTCTTCATTTTTACCTACAATTAATATTATTATGCTTTAATTTATGATTGGGAAAATTTTAAAATTACTGTCTAGATTTATATTTTGGTTATTATCGTTGAGGGATCTGCCTAAACTACTTAGCTGTAACATAGTGGGAGTTTTACTCTTTTGTCAATTTCATTATATTGAGGGAAATAAATACTCCATATGATATTTATTGCAAATTGACTGGAAATTTTGGTAGAATAATTACTCAAATTGAGTATACTAATGCTATTGATAGCTTAATATATGCTATGTATTACACTAGACTCGATATTGCTTTCATGATATTTAAATTATCAAGTTATACTATTAATATTAGTATGAAATCTGGAAAGATATTTCAAGGTTTGGATATTAAAAAAAAAAAAAGAATTATAAACTATAGATTATTCTGTGATAAATTTCCAATTGTGCTAAAATCATATAAAGAGTTATATTCATGCAAAGAGTTGTGTCCCTTGGCCAAAAGATGTAACTAAATAAAAAGATGCAATTCTTCTTAATAGTTACATGTATGAATAAATGAATTTATTGGCCAAAAGGTTGATACATTTTGAATAGTAAATATAAGAGCCTTACAAGTCATTTGTAAGAAGTGACAAAAGGACAAATGAGTATGCATTTGTGTGTATGTACAAGTTTAGTTTATGGAGCAATTTATTTTTGCAAATAAGGTACATATCTAGACTGTGAATTATTTATGTAGTTCATGTTATAAACATGTGATTATATGGTTGACTGGTGAAACAAATATGGTGGATATCCTAGAGTTATACAAATGCCAATTGGATAAGTAGTACTAAAGATAATAAGTCAACCTTTGGTTGGGTATCCACTTTAGGTGGAGGTTTTGTTTATTGGGCATCAAAGAAACAAACTTGTATAACTCATTCTACGGTAGAATCCGAATTTATAACTTTGGCGAATATTGGTAAAGAAGTAGAATGGCTGAGAAACTTGTTATCGGATATTAAGTTGTGGCCACAACCTGTGCCATCTATTTCTTTATATTGTGATAGTCAAATCATGATGGTTAAAGCTTATAGTAAAATATACAATTGAAAGCATATATATAAGCTTAAGACATAAAAATATAAGACAATTAGTCTCTAATGGTGTTATTACCATGTTTATGTTAAATCCTATAATAATCTAGCAAATCCTTTAATAAAAGGGCTCTCGAGAGTTATGATCATAAGTACATGTGCTGATTAGGATTTAAAATATTCCATTAAATTTACTAATGATGGGAACCCTACTTTATAGTATTATTACTAAATAAAGTTTAAAAGGTAACAACAAGTCATTATTAAATGTTATAATTAAAGTACTTAATGTACTAAGTTAATGGAATGAGGATGAGTATTTATATTCTTAATGAAGTTTAAAATTATTACAAAGGAAACTTCACCTATATGAACATAGAAAGTGGTGCCGCTTCAACAAAAGTGAAAATAACTTTTGTAAATGTTCATGAAAACAGAGAGGTAGCACAAGGCCATATTCGTGCTAAAATTTTGGTGAACTTTTTACGTCGAACTAATTGATTCGTGTGTGTAGTATTTCCGGTTCTATTTAATAGGAATCTAGGTTTAAGCTAAGGCCACCATGATTTCTTTAAATCTTTGAACTACTTACACTAAGGAAAAGTTTAAATCGAAAGATACTTTTCATTATGCATGAAACAATGGGATCTAACAATACAAGCTAAGTGGGGGATTATTATAAATAGCTTGTATGTTAGACAGTATAGAGAGAAAGAATTCCTATATTGTTAAAATATAAGGGAATGACAAGAGTAAAATATGTATATAATTATATATATATAATTCAATATATATTATTCTCTTATGGCACTTGACACGTATATATATGAAATAAAATAATTATCATATTATAATTTTGGTAAATAAATTATGAACAGATGTATTTATTAACAAGTAGATATGTCTGTTAATAAATAGACATAACAATTCTATACAAATAGTCATAACTATTTGTATAGGTGTCTGTTAATAAACAAACATGTCTATTCTATGCAAAAGTCATAACTATTTGTATAAGTGTCTGTTAATAAACAAATATGTCTATACAAACAGTCATAACTATTTATATAGGTATCTTTTAATAAAAAGACATGTCTATTCTATGCAAACAGTCATAACTATTTATATAGGTGTCATTAATAAATGCATGTCTATTCTATACAAAAAGTCATAACTATTTGTATAGGTGTCTGTTAATAAACAAATATGTCTGTACAAATAGTCACAACTATTTGTATAGGTAGCTTTTAATAAACAGACATATCTATTATATAAATAGTTGTATCTATTAGAGATAGACAGATGTGTCTATCTAGTAAAGGTGCCATGACTTTTCTTTCTTTATAAATATGGATGATTTTTTCAATCCAGAAATATATACTACTTCTACTTCTTATTCTTTTATTCTAATCTCTCTAAATTCAGTTCATATAAATAGTTATTAAGGGAAATCTTCAGGAGTTGCTGTCTGCAGATTTCAGGCTTTGTTGTATCCTGGAGGTGTATTGCCATAACCTTACAGCAATCTAGTGAGGGTAATTAATACCTTAAAGATAGTTATTCATCACGCCTCAAAACTTATTCTACACCCACTGCCTTAACAGTGTTTGCCTTCAATCTTCGGCCAAATCAGTAACTAAGCGGCGAGCGTTCCAACTGAGAATAGAACTAGAGTTTTGGAAGAGTCCATACTGAAAAGCAAGGTTTTAAAGAAGATACAGCAAAGACCAAAGAAGCTACCAACGAAGGCTGCGATTTTGGAAATGCAGCATACTATAATTTGTCAGTGGATGATATGTGCTTTTCGAATTCTATTTTTTTCACAATCCTAGCAAGGGGAGTAATGATTACGGAAACCAAATTGAGGTTGAATGTTGCATTACGATGTATATCAGAAATATGACTTGCTTAATCATGACCTGAAAAAGCTCAAGAGTATCTTCTAAACACCGACGGATCAAATGGACATTACAAAGGCCCATTTTCACAATCTAAAAACCGACGGATCAAATGGACATTACAATGGCCCATTTTCATAATCTAAACACCGACGGATCAAATGGACATTACAATGGCCCATTTTAATAATCTAAACACCGACGGATCAAATGGACATTACAAAGGCCCATTTTCACAACCTAAACACCGACGGACAAATGGACATTACAATGGCCCATTTTCTTCATAACGACTGCTTTACTCTTCGCAATTCCACATAGGAGCTATCTTCATCGATTTGGAATGGCCAAGTGTCTCCAACACCAGAAGCAATGATTCCACTCTGCAATCCCATCGACACCTCTTCTCTACTAAAACCCCAACTTCTCCATTTCTCTCAATTTATCAGTGGCACCACTACTCTCAAAAACAAACTGGCGTTCATTTCTAAACCCTCAATTATTAAATCCTTCCATTTCTCTGATTTATTTGTTGTGGGACAGTGAAGATGAGGAAATTGAAGAGGAGGATGGGTATTTTTTGTAGTAAATGTAGTTAGTTAGAGATTGGCATGCAATTGAAGTGCTTTGCGGGACATTTCAATGTTTTTTTTTTCGGCAAAAAAGAATCATTCTTTGAGAATGATGAGAATAGATTGAATTTCTAATTTGTTAGTGGTGGTACTGTTACGGCTGTTTAAGGAAGTCAAGAAAACACTATCGTTGTCTGCTTTATTGTCCGAATCTGTCTTCTTGATAGAACTGTTTTCATCATCTATAAATGGAGGCTGATGCTAATGATACCCAATTTTGCAAATCGGTATATGTCTTTCCTCAAATTCCCTGCGCACGCGCGCATGCGTGTCAACATTTTCGTCTTATGTTTGCCTTTTATTTTCTGATACAGAATTGACATGTGGTATTGGAATTAATCCATGTAACCAGCTTACTAAACAGTAATGGCAGCATTGAAATCTATTTTCATTTTTGTCTGCTCGTGCTTATTGTGTAGTTTACGGGGCAACATGTTGGCCTCGGTAACTATTCTCATAGCTTCTCTCTTACCATAGTCTTAAAATATTTCTCCTTCATTACTTGAAAACTAAAGCAAACATTTCTGGCTGCTGGCTTCTGGGGCTAGGTCGTGGTGAAGATGGATAAATGGCAAGAAAAAAAAAAAGACTAAAATTGGAATTTGATTTTTGGGTGAATTATCACTAATCTTATTTTTGTTTGTTGCTATAGGTTGTGTGCACTGCCTGCTGACAGATCAGTGGAGCTCATATCTACTATCTAGTATGGTTTTGGTTAGGTGCAATGCCAGCCCGATTGGTGCACAATTGAGGTTGGATAATTGGTTTCTAGAAATTTGCATTTGGTATAAATGTAACCTAAAAAGAAAGAGTTTTTAGTTTGTGAAAAACAACACGATTGCTTGTGAGTGCTCTGAATAAAGTTGAGCCAATGAATTGTTAATGAGATGCCTCTGGCTAACCTCAGAGCTGAAGTTTGAACATTGAAATGATCATGGAGTTTGGTTTTGAGGAGAAACGTGTTTGACCAGATATGGCTTATCAACAAAATGAATTTATGATTGAGGGCCTACCTTGTTCTCATATGAAGGGTGTCTTTAACTTGTGATTGAACAGGGTGAAAAGTACATTTAGTTATGTCAGGATAAGCGGCGCGCAATGGGACTCGTAAAGGATGAAGCAAGGAGTAGAATGAATTATTTAATTTGGCACGCTTTGCCTATACGGAATTTTGAGATCACTATTGATTGCCTCTTGATTTTCTTGGAGGAAAGGCATAATTATGTAATTGCTGTGATGCAAATTCCTTGTTCTGTATTTTCATTTTCTGTTTCGTTTTTACATTTAAAAGTAAAATGATTATATTTGTTGAGATGATGAAGTTTGTACCCTTCTATGCTACCTAAGTCTTCATGGACAACTTTCCAATGAAGATAAGAATTGGGATTGCAATTGAAATGTCATCCTTGACTTTATCACAAGAATGATTGTAGAAACTTGAATTTCTGTTCTGGTATCATGAATGCTCAGGTGTTTGATGACTTGCCATCATATAATGTGAACTTTCTTGCGCTTTCAGGTTCACATTTTGAAAATACATGAGCTTTACTGTCTCGTGCAGTTTCAACAATGTTAGGGATTCCAGACTTCCAGTCTATGATATTTTTTTGAGATATGGGGAATTAGCTTCCGTTCAAGGTTAGGAGCACTCAGAAGACATTGGAAGTCTAAAAAGATTTTACTTTTTTTACAACAAAAAGGCATTTCTTTTCAAGTAAAATGTAGACAAAGCACAGGTTCATAATATCAATAAAGCATCCATTAGTACATTAACTTACTGTAATACTACTTGTTTTTACTGAATGTCTCTGTTTCTGATCCTGGGTTTTACACTCTCTTTAGTCAAGAGCAGAATCAGAGATTACTTACCAATGTGATATTGTAAGTTTCATGCTCGCCTACCTGTTGATGGCATCTCCATTGAAATTATTTTCCGGAGAAAGTGAATGGCTTCTGTCTAATATAGTTTTTGGTGAACTGCAGAATGTGTGACAAGTCCAGAGATGAAAGCAACGATATTTTCTGTGTGTGACTGAAATAATATTTTGGAATCACTTGACATATGGATCCAAGTGGTATTATTTTCTTGATATTTTCTAGTAGCATGACTTTATCAGCAACATACGTTTTAATCAAGTTCTGTATGAAGAAATAAGTGAATTTTGAAACTGAATTAGTGGTTATTGCTGCAAGAGCGGCAGAATAGTTTCATCAGTCTAAGAAGTTCAAAGCTCCTATACAATTGAGGTCCTTTTCAGATTTCAGTTCATTTGAATTTAGGACCTTAGGCATTGTGGTGGATATGTTCAATGATCCACTGAACTTTACCCAGTGAATTTATGTGCCATGGGATGAGAACTTATCTTGATGTTTCTGATTCGTTTGATTAATTGACCTTGCGGCTTAATGAAGAAATACAGAGCAGAGGAGTGAGCAAGTGGAGTGCTGATAAGAACATGTTCGTTCACAGTAGTGCTTGCTAGATGTTAGAAGGACAGCCTATGCCTGTCTTATCTCTATGGTTTGGATTATAATCAGGATTTAATAATTCTATTTTCTTGCTGCCGACAAACCTCCAAGTTCGCTAAATTACGCAAAGTCGAAAACCCTTCACATCCCACTTTTTTCTATCTAAACAGTTCTGCATTTCAGAAAGTCCTAAGTTAGATTCTATTGGATTATGATTTAAATCTACTTTTTAAAACTAAATATTAAAATATATTAAATCTATATTTAATTTAATTATTTTGAAATTATAACATAAAATTCAATTTAAAATTAATTTTAAATAAATTATAATAAATATATTGAAGGAGAATTTTTAATAACAACTTCAATAATAATATCAATAATAATATCAAATAAACTCTGCCCTTGGGCAAGGGGCTCCTCTTACTGGATCTAGCATTAGCTCCCCCGTCTCTACCGGTACATCTCCCCTGTCCCTCCAACTACTAACAACTAACTTCTTCTTGTCGTTGTGGGACTTTTTTTTTTTTTTTTTAATTTCAAAAATTTTTCTTCCCTCCTTATAAAAAAGAAAAATTAAAAATAATGGAAGCTCAGGATTAATTTTTATTAATGGATTAATTTTTATTAATTGTAATTATAAAAAGTAATCATACTTCATATGCAAACTATAGAATCTATTAGGCTGGAGTAATAGTTTAGGAATGAAAATTTAGTTTTTATTACGATTAGATATTTAAATGTCTTATCATTCCCTTATTTTCTTAAAGCTTGTGTGAAATTTCAATGTATAAAATATTATTTGAAAATATTCTTTGTCGTGAATATTAAAAAAAAAATCATGTGACAATTCTTATTAATTCAAATCTTGAATTGAGTTTTCTCTAAAAGATTTATTTCATTCAATTATTTGAATGATGAGATTATTATTGAAATATTTTCCTAGTACACTTATATATATATATAGTAAACAATATTGTGCTTTTTTGCATCACATACATTTGAAAGCATTCCTATTATATTTATGTCGAAGTCAAAGTTTATGATATTTTCTTGAATGGGAAGCAATTAAATGTAGATATACCACCCCATTAAATTCAATATCAAGTTAGAGATATCAAAATTATCGCGTCTTATAAAAAATTTTATGTTTTTATCTTGAGCTCTTTAAGAATTTATCATGTCTCATTTTAATTTTTATTATATCGATATGAAATTGATCTCAAATAAAATTAATGATAAAAAAGAATTTCTATAAGTAACTTCAACCAATTTAAAATTAAAAATTTAATTAAAAATAATTTAATTGGTAAGATATTTTGAGATTATATAATTACCTTTCTAATATAATAAAAATAAAAATAAAAATAAAAGTTATTTTAAATAATAAAAAATAGAGACAACATTTAAATGTGGCTGCTAAGAATAGAATGAGGTCTAAAGTTGGGATACTGTCAATTAGGACGGTGAGTTTTTAATTAGTATAGTATAGGTTTTCACCCTTTATTAAAGTTTTGATTAACTATCAGTCAACAAAATAGGTGATTAATGCACTAAAAATCATAAGAATAACAATAAGAGTTTTAAAATTAATGATGGGTGAGAGCAGCCGACACACAAATCACAAATTTGGAATTATGTTTCCACTATTTGTTTAATTGAAGTGGGGCTTTGATTTCTCATTTTGATTCATCTTGATGTATTAATTCCTATTGTTATTTTATTGAGTTGAACGGATGATGCCCATTGAGATATGTTCATATTCCAAGGATTTGAAAATTTTAGGTTGAATCAAGGCTTTGAGGGATTGATAATGGTCAAAAATAGACAAGAAAGATGTTAGCTGTAGAATCAAAGAGAGAGAGAGAGAGAGATTGAGAGAGGACATAGACTGAGGAGGAGGATCGTGAAGAGAGAAAAACAATATTATTATACCACCCAAAATTTACTGACGGTCGTTGAAATTGATCCATCCGCCGCCTGCTCACTCTTTACGCTTGATCACTGCTCAGAGCATCAGATTCATTATCAGTACTGTCACAGTAACCAAACACATTATAACCACATAATAATATCTAAATTTAAAAAAAAAAATTACCATCTAGTTATTATATTTTAACGAAATTAATCATGTAGCATACTGGTAAGCAAATTACGTAGTGCAGCTGCATGTTTTCAACAGTTTAACCAATCTGCAGTTCACCACCCTATTCCCGTTTATAATAATAATAATAATAATAAATTATATGCTTATTAATCAAATTTTTGCTCATGAAAATATTAGAATATCCAAATTGATGAAGGATTTAACGCGACATTCTTAAATAAAAAATAATTGTGATTTTAATATTAAATTTTACTTTTTTTTTTAATATTCATTATGATATCACAGACAAACAACAAGAAATCTAAAATTAAAAAAAAAAAATCAACAACTATGGTTCACACGAGATACTCGATAATGGAAATATATTAAGGTGTGCAAAATTCAATTAATTAAAAATTATATGCATATATTATTATGTGGAACTCATAATAATTTTAATTAAAATGGTATATTGACGGAGTTATACACCTCTCTTAGGTAAGAATTACTTGTGGAAGACTACCAAGCGACTGTGGATAGGAGCTGCTGTATGTATACCTGTCTTTCTCAACAGTCGAATTCCTTCGCACCATATGGTGGCCTATACATTCCATTGCTCCCCTCGTTTTCCTTAGAATGTCTGTCAACTGCCGATTGCCGTCTCCATCAACGCTACCTTCATTTCCACCACAATCCCGCAACAACAGAGGCTATCGGCGCCCAAAACTCAAAATTTTTACATGGATTTTGAATACTTTCGTCCCAAAGATCAATAATATTGGAAAAAGAGGACATATTGAATCGAATCAAGGTAGAGGATACCGAAATCTGACAGGATAGTTGATTGTTAGAAGAATTGAAGAACTTGAGACTAGTTTGGTTGAAAGGAGGAGGGATTGCTCCAACCAAGTTGTTGTCTTGTAACTAAAGAACGTATAATCAGGTTAGTTTGAGGAGAGACTCTGGGATTGGACTAAAGATTTGGTTTTCAGCTAATTAACTTTTAAACGGTGTACTTTGGTAATGGAATCTAGGAAATCGCTAGAAAAATTTTTGTTGTTAAGAGAGATTTGAGATTGACAAGGCCAGAATTGGGAATTTGGCCTGAAATATTGTCCCTTTTGAAACTTAATTAGAACACGAAAATGATTCGATTGATTCAGGGTTTCACCGTCTAGATAGAGCACCAATAAGGTTGAAATACTCCAGAACAAGCTTACTCACCCTTCCATTCATACACTGTTTGATCCCTGCCACTTGCAGGCATCTCTGCGCTTTCTTTGGGCAACACAACGATTTGGAGTTGAGACTTGAGAGTGAGCTTCCCTGGAGAGATTGGGGGTTTGGGTGAATGCACAATTCATAGAGAGCATCAAGTACTTTTCAGGGGTTGATCTGGGTAGGTGAGGAGACATGGCTAGGGTTTAAGGGATATGAATGGGGGTAATCTTAAATGATTTTTTTTTTTTTTTTTGTCTGAGATACTTAAATGAGTTAATTATTGAATGAATTTGCAATATCTAGTTTTTTTTAGTTATGACTTTCAAAAAAAAAAAATCATCAAATGAACTTTAAAGTAAAACCTAATTATTTTATAAACAAAATTTCATTGAAAATTAATTTTATGTCATTAATTTAATTACTTGTTAATTAAGTAAAAAGAAATTAATTATATTTTAAAATAATACAATAATTTTATATATCATAATAAAATTTAAAAATTAGATGATATATTTTTAAAAATAATTAAAAATTCAAGAGATTTTTTAATTAACTCACGACACCCGCCCGCATGTGTATATATATACAAGCACAAGGTCTAGGTATAAAATGTATGCGGGGAGATAGATGAATAGATGGGAGAGAGATGGAGGTGAGGTGATGGAGTATGTCGGCCAAATTTGGATTTGTCTTAAAGGAAGATCAACGTGGCGGCCGTGCCCAAACGAGAGACTAGCAGCCAAGTAGGAACTCCTGTGTCCTACCTTTCTCTCTCTCTACATTTCGATTGCTTTCCTTCTTCATTTTTCTCTCTCTATATATTATATATTAACAAACTATGGGTTCCAAGGCAACCGTTTTAGCTTTATGCGATTGAAACAACACAATCTTTCTTACTTTTTATTTACCCCCCCAAAAAAAAAAAAATCAACAAAACATGGAAGGGGAGTGTTGTTCAAGTTCCAGCTCCACTTCCACCACCACAACCACCGAGAAGCGCAAGCACAGGCAACAACAAGACAAGCCTTATAGAGGCATAAGGATGAGGAAGTGGGGTAAGTGGGTTGCTGAGATTAGAGAACCCAATAAACGCTCTAGGATTTGGCTTGGCTCCTACTCAACGCCCATCGCCGCCGCCCGTGCCTACGACACCGCTGTTTTCTACCTTCGAGGTCCTTCCGCCAGGCTTAATTTCCCCGATTTAATATACCACCAGGACGACCTACGGGACATGTCCGCTGCTTCTATACGCAAGAAAGCCACAGAAGTTGGGGCTCAGGTGGACGCCCTACAGCAAACGGGCCTCCATGCATCAGAAAAGAACTCCAACCGAGTAGTTCAAGAGAAACCTGACTTGAACCAGTATCCGACCCCAGAAAATTCAGATGAAGAGTTAAAGAGGATCGTTGATTAGTTAGTAACTGTAACTCCTTGTAATCAATTTATTTTTGTTTTCTTTAATCTTTTTTGAGGTTATATAGCTACCCAGCCGCCATATGTGCCTGAGAAAATGTCAGACACAAAGGAAAATGAAGGGGTGTGTTAAAGAATTAAAAAGAGAAGGATTCTATTTCTATATGGGTAATTGAACGGAGGCAAGTCTCCGCTCTTGTATGAGAGAAGTGGGTAAACGTTGCAAAATAGTTGTTTTTAGTTATTAGTTAGTTAAGCCATCATCAAGTTAAAATCTGTGTTTGTCTTGTAGTAGCAATAGAAGTAGTGTGTGTTGTTGATTCTCTTATCATACGATTCAAATAATATGGTTTGAAAAGTATTATGATGAAGAGGAAGGATAAAATGTGGGAATGGAATTTCTAACTGGAAGACTATGAAGAAACAGCGATGGCCTACCATTATATATATATATATATATATATATATATATATATATATATAAGACCAAATGGGTAGCTTGCCTAAGGAAATAGGGTTGTGCGCCGGATTTTTTGTTTTCTTTAGGTGCACAAAAATGTATTATACGAACCATATCAAAATTTAAAAACAAGTACTATATCGAATTTAATTTATATTTATTATATATATTTTTTTTCACAATTGAAACTGAAATTATATTAAATTTTATTTATTAAAATTAAATTAAAGAATTTATTATATACATATATTATGTACGTTTGACTGTAAATTAGACAATTTACGTTTAAAAAAATTCCATTGCAATGAAAAAAATTAGGTTATAATTATCTAAAACTTTTAATCCCTAATTTCATTAAGTTTCCTTAAACTCACACCATCTATCTAAATAAGCAAAATTTATAACATTATCAATTCGTACCCTTTATCATTATTACAAGTCTAATAATATATTTTATTCGGATTATATTGTAGGTTTTTTTATTGAGTTATAATTTAAACCCATAAAAATATAATCTATATTACTTGTGATAATAAGAGTATATATAATATAAAATTATTTTATATTTTTCAATTTTTTAATAATAAATGCAGTAAAATCACTGTCTATTTTGAATTATAAGATCAAGCCATTTTTTCGTTATATAATATATTAGTTATGCATTTTTTAGTTAAAAAACTATATAATTAAGATATAAAAGGTAAGATAATATATTTATCAAACACTATATATAATATAATTTTGATATTAATATTATTTTTTAATATTAATACTATTAGTGATTTGATACTAGAAATTTATAATTATTTTTACATTTTTAAAATAAATATAAAAACATTATAAGGTGTAAAAATTAAGATTGAAAGTGAAATCAAAATTAAAATAAATTGAAATTTAAAATGACATCGTATCAAACTTACTTAGAACAAAGACACAACTAAAAATAAAAATCTAATTTTAGTTCCAAAAAATTAAGGGTTAAGTTATGATATTGGTTTTTAAGAAGAAATGAATTTAAAATGGGAACCGAACACCTCCAGATAAGAAGATAAGGAAGAGAGTTGAGCACCAAGAAGTGTGGCACTAGTGACGTGCCTGTGGACACCACAAAACACAAATGAAAATACGCGAGAGAGAGGAGGCAAGTGGTCCTCAATCAGGGAGGTTGTCACCGTCATGAGATGGTGCAAAGCTTACGAAAGTTTGTTCGGTGGGAGTTGATGGGTGATGAAAGGTGGGCGGTGAGTGATCGAGTGGGTTTTTATTTTTTATTTTTATCCGACGTATTTAATAAATTATTATTAGTCAAAATATTTATACAGTCTATATATGGGACCCTATTTTTTGCTACTTCTTGGTTTGTTTTCATAAATTGTTTAGGCTTGGACGGTTGATTATTATTTTGTTGTGACCAATTTGTCATCCAATAAAATTGCTTTTTTCTTTCCAGAAAACAACGACTAAACATGCATGATTGTTCTTGTTAATTATATTTCCTTTGGTCGGTTCTTCATTTGCTTTAATTACCTAATTAATCTAGTTTCTTCCTTGCCTTATTCAACTATGCAAAACTATCAATAATTTCTTTGTATTAATCAATACATTTGAATAATGTTATTAAAAAAACAGTAATATTTTTCATAATTTTACCTAAAAATGACAAATTATAGAAAAACTTAATCTCATAATTTATAATAAAATTTAATATCTAGTGCACTCAATAATTTGGCATGAATTGTTTAGTTTGGACTGTATTGGGCCACTATGAATTGGTGGTTCACAAGTTCAAGAGATTGGGAGTTGGAAAGAGGGAGGACCCAACAAGACTTGACCATGCCAGCCACTTCTCCATAATGTATACACTGCCATGTGTACACCATCATGCACATTATAATTTTTTTTTCTTAAAAAGAAAAAGAAAGGAAAATTTATTTTGTTGCTTCGCTTAAATGACACATAAAATTAGAAGTTGCACTCAATAATCCAATTCAATTATTTATTTAGTCTCCTTTTTCTATGTAATGGGCTAATGGCCAGTGCATCATTTGTTTTAATTATATATCGTATAATCGAACTCTTCAATATTGTATCCTAAAAATTTTTAAACTTGGTAATAATACATTAAAATACCAGATTAATTTAAAAGAAATTTAATTTATCTAGAATAAATTAAGAAAATAATAGTTGCATCCCTTGGAGAGAGGTCACCACTCACCATCTGCGCTGCCATGGCAGAAAGACCACATGGTGGCTAATTAATTCCTGTTTTCAACAGAAACATAATAACGAAACAGGCTGTCATCCTCTTAGTCGAGTGCTAGCTCCTTCGACCTAAATTCCAAAGAACCATCTGCATCTCCGCCTTCACGTACAACTTCTTTATGTATAATTGAGCAGCCTTCTTAAGGAAACGTATATAAATATGTACCAACGATTCCATCTTAAAGTTTATTAGTTGAGAACTAATTGTTGGTACGTACCTAACATGTTTCTCATTTCTAATTACAATTCCATATATCCATGCATGTCATCTTTCGATAATCTTAATTAATTATCGAGTCACTATTCTTGCTAACTTCTAAAGCATCACTTATTATTATTAAAGAGGTCAAGTAGGGTATGTTGCTTTGGGTAGGAGAGCTTCATATGGAGAGAATTGGCTTATAAATGAGATGGGTTTGAATTTTAAATTTTCTCTTTTTGGTATGTAATCTTTCTTGGTTTATTCTAATCAAATATAAATAAAGGCATAATGAAAACTAATGAGATTTTAGTACATAGTGACAGTGGAGTTGTTTCTGAAATTAAATAAAAAAAAAAGATTAAAATAAAATTAAGATTAATGCTTTTCAGTTCAATTAAGAGAATCATTGAAGCAGACCCATTCATCATGATTCACGATTAATGGTTTGGATAGAAACATAACATAAAAATCAACATCAGAGGGCAGCCCCCCATGCCAGGTTAGTATCACTATTCACTAATCACTAGCAGAGATGTAATGCTTCAGCCACTACCACATATACATAATTATTCAATTAATTATTGGAAGCCTACTTGAAGACAAAATATTAATAATTAATCAATAATCTGGATAAAGTTTTTCTTTTCCGCGGCCAAAACTTATCCTCCAATGCTTCTCTTTTCCTTTAGCTGTAGGCTTTAATTCTCATTAAGCCCTCATTTTTTATTTATAATTTTCTCATTAAATGTGCCTATGATTTTCCAGATAGTCAACAACTGTAATAGATACTCCATCCCTTCCCTTTCCAGGGTTGTTTTAGACTTTTTATTCTTTTTTTTTTAACCGTGTTTTATTTGTCATTTAAAAAATTAAATAAATATAAATTATTTTTTAATTTTACTTTATTTATTATTATTTTCAAAGCATTAATATTCTTCTTATCACTTTTTTTACCTTTATAGGTATTTTAATTAATTACTGATATATTTTTTTATAAAAATAAAATTATAAAATTATTTCCTAAATTCTTATTAAGAAAAACTTAAAACCCACTTGAAACGGGACGAAGGGAATATCATTGTTCTCATTATCTCCCTTATTTTCATTTATCCGATAAAAAAATGGCATAATGAATCAATGCAATTTTACTAGAATTAATTTAGTTGATTTATTTTTAATTAATTCCATTTTAAAATAAAAAATTAATTATTTTTAATTAAAAAAATTTTATTTTATAAAAAAAATATATAATTTTATGACAATTTAATTAAAATTTTTTCTTTTGATTTTTATCTACTTCTTTATACCCCTTGTAAAAATATATAAACGAAGATTTGATTTGTGGACCAATCATAAAGAAAGTATATATTATAATAATATTAAAATCGTTAAATTCTAATTTTAAATTTTAATAAAAAGAAGATAAAAGAAAATAAAAGGTAGAGTGCACGCGTGGGAGAAATGCTTAGCATTGGCAGAAACATTATTTAATGGTATCTGGGTCGATGGGAGTGGGACCCTACTTAAGGAAATGCCAAC
This sequence comes from Hevea brasiliensis, assembly GCF_030052815.1. Classification (NCBI taxonomy): domain Eukaryota; kingdom Viridiplantae; phylum Streptophyta; class Magnoliopsida; order Malpighiales; family Euphorbiaceae; genus Hevea; species Hevea brasiliensis. Next base: position 4,866,708 of record NC_079504.1, on the reverse strand, counting down.
TAGACAACTTTTTTC